>NC_052316.1:38761573-38904073 GCF_016432855.1 Salvelinus namaycush
TGGAAATCCTAGCAGCCCAGCCTGCCAGAAGAACTATAGCAGCCCAGCTTGCCTGCTGAACCGTAGCAGCCCAGCATGCCTGCAGAACCATAGCAGCCCAGCCAGCCTGCAGAACTATAGCAGACCAGCCAGTTTGCTGAACCATAGCAGCCCAGCCTGCCTGCAGAACCCTAGCAGCCCAGCCAGCCTGCAGAACCCTAGCAGCCCAGCCAGTCTGTTGAATCCTAGTAGCCCAGCCTGCCAGAAGAACTATAGCAGCCCTGCCAGCCTGCAGAACCATAGCAGCCCAGCCAGCCTGCAGAACCATAGCAGCCCAGCCAGCCTGCAGAACCATAGCAGACACGGCCAGCCTGCTGAACCATAGCAGCCCGGACAGTTTGCTGAACCGTAGCAGCCCAGCCAGCCTGCAGAAACCATAGCAGACCAGCCAATTTGCTGAACCATAGCAGCCCAGCCAGCCTGCAGAACCATAGCAGACCAGCCAGTTTGCTGAACCGTAGCAGCCCAGCCAGCCTGCAGAACCATAGCAGCCCAGCCAGTTTGCTGAACCGTAGCAGCCCAGCCAGTTTGCTGAACCGTAGCAGCCCAGCCAGCCTGCAGAACCATAGCAGACCAGCCAGTTTGCTGAACCGTAGCAGCCAGGCCAGCCTGCAGAACCATAGCAGCCCAGCCAGTTTGCTGAACCATAGCAGCCCAGCCAGTTTGCTGAACCGTAGCAGCCCAGCCAGTTTGCTGAACCGTAGCAGCCCAGACAGTTTGCTGAACCGTAGCAGCCCAGCCTGCCAGAAGAACTATAGCAGCCCAGCCAGTCTGTTGAATCCTAGTAGCCCAGCCTGCCAGAAGAACTATAGCAGCCCAGCCTGCCTGCAGAACCATAGCAGCCCAGCCAGCCTGCAGAACCCTAGCAGCCCAGCCAGTCTGTTGAATCCTAGTAGCCGAGCCTGCCAGAAGAACTATAGCAGCCCAGCCTGCCTGCAGAACCATAGCAGCCCAGCCAGCCTGCAGAACCCTAGCAGCCCAGCCAGTCTGTTGAATCCTAGCAGCCCAGCCTGCCAGAAAAACTATAGCAGCCCAGCTTGCCTGCAGAACCATAGCAGACCAGCCAGTTTGCTGAACCGTAGCAGCCCAGCCTGCCTGCAGAACCATAGCAGCCCAGCCAGCCTGCAGAACTATAGCAGACCAGCCAGTTTGCTGAACCGTAGCAGCCCAGCCAGCCTTCAGAACCATAGCAGACCCGGCCAGTCTGCTGAACCATAGCAGACCCGGCCAGTCTGCTGAACCATAGCAGCCCTGCCAATCTGCAGAACCATAGCAGCCCAGCCAGACTGCAGAACCATAGCAGCCCAACCAGCCTGCAGAACCATAGCAGCCCAGCCAGTTTGCTGAACCGTAGCAGCCCAGCCAGTTTGCTGAACCGTAGCAGCCCAGCCTGCCAGAAGAACTATAGCAGCCCAGCCAGTCTGCTGAACCATAGCAGCCCAGCCAGTTTGCAGAACCGGAGCAACAAAGCCAGCCTGCAGAACCATAGCAGACTCGGCCAGTCTGCTGAATCCTAGCATCCCAGCCTGCCAGAAGAACTATAGCAGCCCAGCCTGCCTGCAGAACCCTAGCAGCCCAGCCAGCCTGCAGAACCCTAGCAGCCCAGCCAGTTTGCTGAACCGTAGCAGCCCAGCCTGCCTGCAGAACCATAGCAGCCCAGCCGGCCTGCAGAACCATAGCAGACCAGCCAGTTTGCTGAACCGTAGCAGCCCAGCCTGCCTGCAGAACCATAGCAGCCCAGCCGGCCTGCAGAACCATAGCAGACCAGCCAGTTTGCTGAAACGTAGCAGCCCAGCCAGCCTTCAGAACCATAGCAGACCCGGCCAGTCTGCTGAACCATAGCAGACCCGGCCAGTCTGCTGAACCATAGCAGCCCTGCCAGCCTGCAGAACCATAGCAGCCCAGCCAGCCTGCAGAACCATAGCAGCCCAGCCTGCCAGAAGAACTATAGCAGCCCAGCCAGCCTGCAGAACCATAGCAGCCCAGCCAGTTTGCTGAACCGTAGCAGCCCAGCCAGCCTGCAGAACCATAGCAGACCAGCCAGTTTGCTGAACCGTAGCAGCCAGGCCAGCCTGCAGAACCATAGCAGCCCAGCCAGTTTGCTGAACCATAGCAGCCCAGCCAGTTTGCTGAACCGTAGCAGCCCAGACAGTTTGCTGAACCGTAGCAGCCCAGCCTGCCAGAAGAACTATAGCAGCCCAGCCAGTCTGCTGAACCATAGCAGCCCAGCCAGTTTGCTGAACCGGAGCAACACAGCCAGCCTGCAGAACCATAGCAGACCCGGCCAGTCTGCTGAATACTAGCATCCCAGCCTGCCAGAAGAACTATAGCAGCCCAGCCTGCCTGCAGAACCCTAGCAGCCCAGCCAGCCTGCAGAACCCTAGCAGCCCAGCCAGTCTGTTGAATCCTAGTAGCCCAGCCTGCCAGAAGAACTATAGCAGCCCAGCCTGCCTGCAGAACCATAGCAGCCCAGCCAGCCTGCAGAATCCTAGCAGCCCAGCCAGTCTGTTGAATCCTAGCAGCCCAGCCTGCCAGAAGAACTACAGCAGCCCAGCTTGCCTGCAGAACCATAGCAGACCAGCCAGTTTGCTGAACCGTAGCAGCCCAGCCTGCCTGCAGAACCATAGCAGCCCAGCCAGCCTGCAGAACTATAGCAGACCAGCCAGTTTGCTGAACCGTAGCAGCCCAGCCAGCCTTCAGAACCATAGCAGACCCGGCCAGTCTGCTGAACCATAGCAGACCCGGCCAGTCTGCTGAACCATAGCAGCCCTGCCAATCTGCAGAACCATAGCAGCCCAGCCAGACTGCAGAACCATAGCAGCCCAACCAGCCTGCAGAACCATAGCAGCCCAGCCAGTTTGCTGAACCGTAGCAGCCCAGCCAGTTTGCTGAACCGTAGCAGCCCAGCCTGCCAGAAGAACTATAGCAGCCCAGCCAGTCTGCTGAACCATAGCAGCCCAGCCAGTTTGCTGAACCGGAGCAACACAGCCAGCCTGCAGAACCATAGCAGACCCGGCCAGTCTGCTGAATCCTAGCATCCCAGCCTGCCAGAAGAACTATAGCAGCCCAGCCTGCCTGCAGAACCCTAGCAGCCCAGCCAGCCTGCAGAACCCTAGCAGCCCAGCCAGTCTGTTGAATCCTAGTAGCCCAGCCTGCCAGAAGAACTATAGCAGCCCAGCCTGCCTGCAGAACCATAGCAGCCCAGCCAGCCTGCAGAACCGTAGCAGCCCAGCCAGTCTGTTGAAACCTAGCAGCCCATTCTGCCAGAAGAACTATAGCAGCCCAGCTTGCCTGCAGAACCATAGCAGATCAGCCAGTTTGCTGAACCGTAGCAGCCCAGCCTGCCAGAAGAACTATAGCAGTCTAGCTTGCCTTCAGAACCATAGCAGACCAGCCAGTTTGCTGAACCATAGCAGCCCAGTCTGCCTGCAGAACCATAGCAGCCCAGCAAGCCTGCAGAACCATAGCAGACCAGCCAGTTTGCTGAACCGTAGCAGCCCAGCCAGCCTTCAGAACCATAGCAGACCCGGCCAGTCTGCTGAACCATAGCAGCCCAGCCAGCCTGCAGAACAATAGCAGCCCAGCCAGCCTGCAGAACCATAGCAGCCCAGCCAGCCTGCAGAACCATAGCAGACCGGCCAGCCTGCTGAACCATAGCAGCCCGGACAGTTTGCTGAACCATAGCAGCCCAGCAAGCCTGCAGAACCATAGCAGACCAGCCAGTTTGCTGAACCGTAGCAGCCCAGCCAGCTTGCAGAACCATAGCAGACCAGCCAGTTTGCTGAACCATAGCAGCCCAGCCAGCCTGCAGAACCATAGCAGACCAGTCAGTTTGCTGAACCGTAGCAGCCCAGCCAGCCTGCAGAACCATAGCAGCCCAGCCTGCCAGAAGAACTATAGCAGCCCAGCCAGTCTGATGAACCATAGCAGCCCAGCCTGCCAGAAGAACTATAGCAGCCCAGCCAGTCTGCTGAACCATAGCAGCCCAGCCAGTTTGCTGAACCGTAGCAGCCCAGCCAGCCTGCAGAACCATAGCAGCCCAGCCTGCCAGAAGAACTATAGCAGCCCAGCCTGTCTGCTGAACCATAGCAGCCCAGCCAGTTTGCTGAACCGTAGCAGCCCAGCCAGTCTGATGAACCATAGCAGCCCAGCCTGCCAGAAGAACTATAGCAGCCCAGCCTGTCTGCTGAACCATAGCAGCCCAGCCAGTTTGCTGAACCGTAGCAGCCCAGCCAGCCTGCAGAACCATAGCAGACCCGGCAAGTCTGCTGAACCATAGCAGCCCAGCCTGCCAGAAGAACAATAGCAGCCCAGCCAGTCTGCTGAACCGTAGCAGACCAGCCAGTTTTCTGAACCGTAGCAGCCCAGCCAGCCTGCAGAACCATAGCAGACCAGCCAGCCTGCAGAACAATAGCAGACCAGCCAGTTTGCTGAACCGTAGCAGCCCAGCCAGCCTGCAGAACCATAGCAGACCAGGCAGTCTGCTGAACCATAGCAGCCCAGCCAGTCTGCTGAACCATAGCAGCCCAGCCAGCCTGTAGAACAATAGCAGACCAGCCAGTTTTCTGAACCGTAGCAGCCCAACCTGCCTGCAGAACCATAGCAGACCAGCCAGTCTGCTGAACCGTAGCAGCCCAGCCAGCCTGCAGAACCATAGCAGACCCGGCCAGTCTGCTGAACCGTAGCAGCCCAGCCTGCCAGAAGAACTATAGCAGCCCAGCCTGCCTGCAGAACCATAGCAGACCCGGGCCAGCCTGCAGAACCATAGCAGACCCAGCCAGTCTCCTGAACCCTAGCAGCCCAACCTGCCAGAAGAACTATAGCAGCCCAGCCAGTCTGCTGAACCCTAGCAGCCCAGCCAGCCTGCCTGCAGAAGAATTGCAGACCCGGCCAGTCTGCTGAACCATAGCAGCCCAGCCAGTCTGCTGAACCATAGTAGCTCAGCCAGCCTGCAGAACCATAGCAGCTCAGCCAGCCTGCAGAACCATAGCAGCCCAGCCCACCTGCAGAAGCTAGAGATAACACAGACAGACAGTAAGGCTCTGTGACAGAGAAGCCAGAGAGAGAGATAGGGAGGGAAGGAAGGAGAGAGACAGATAAAGTGTGGGGAGGGAGAATTAGAGAAAAAGAGAGAGAGAGAGTGAGAGGGGGAAAGAATGAGAGAGACCGATAAAGGGTGGGGAGGATGAGAGAGAGGGAGGGGTCTGATAGGGCCTACTGACACCCCTATCAGATCACAGTAAAATCCAGCCGACTTGAACAGAGCAATACTCAATCATGAGACATCAAAGCTGAACAAACTGCATACTATTAAGAAATGCTATAGACGGAAGGAAAGTAGTGTAGAAACCTACCAGAAAACAATTAGCCAACAACAAATTCAATCCCTTTTAGACAACTTCCTGGACAAAATGTTTCACTGCAATAGCGAAGGTGTAAACTTGGCAGTAGAAAGCCTAAATAGTATATTTGACCTCTCAACTTCCCTATCAAATACAAAAATATCAACCAGACAACCTAAGAAAATGGACAACAATGACACATGGTTTGAGGAAGAATGCAAAAACCTAAGAAAATAATTGAGGAACCTATCCAACTAAAAACACAGAGACCCAGAAAACCTGAGCCAACATTTTACTATGGTGAAATACTAAAACAGTACAGAAATCCACTAAGAAAAAATCAAGAACAACATGTCAGAAATCAGCTCAATGTAAGTGAAGAATCCATAGAATCTAACCACTTCTGGGATAATTGTAACATACTAAACAAACAACACGAAGAGATATCTAGCAAAAATGTAGATAAACCACTTCTCCAATCTTTTTGGCCCTATAACAAGGAACAAACAGCAAAAACATATACATGATCAATTACAAACCTTAGAGTCAGCTGTTAAAGACTTCTACAACCCACTTGATTCTCCAATTAAGCAATATAAACTACAGGATAAAATACAAACCCTTCAACCCAAAAAAGCCTGTGGTGTTGATGGTATCCTAAATGAAATGATAAAATATAGAGACCACAAATTCCAATTGGCTATACTTAAACTCTTTAACATCATCCTCAGCTCTGGCATTTTCCCCAATATTAGGAACCAAGATCTGATCACACAAATCCACTAAAGTGGAGACAAATTTGACCCCAATAACTACCGTGGGATATGCGTCAACAGCAACCTTGGGAAAATCCTCTGCATTATCATTAACAGCAGACTCCTACATTTCCTCAATGTCCTGAGCAAATGTCAAATCGTTTTTTTTACCAAATTACCGTACAACAGACCACGTATTCACCCTGTACACCCTTATTGACAAACAAAACAAAAGCAAAGTCTTCTCACGCATTGTTGATTTCAATAAAACTTTTGACTCAATTTGGCATGAGGGTCTGCTATATAAACTGATGGAAAGCAGTGTTGGGGGGAAAACATACGACATTATAAAATCCATGTACACAAACAACAAGTGTGTGGTTAAAATTGGCAACAAACACAAATGTGTATTTCCTCAGGGGCCAGGGGGCAAGACAGGGATGCAGCTTGAGCCCCACCCTCTTCAACATTTATATCAATGAATTGGCGAGTGTACTAAAACACTCTGCAATACCCGGCCCTACACTACTAGACTCTGAAGTCAAATGTTTACTGTTTGCAGATGATCTGGTGCTTCTGTCCCCAACAAAAGAGGGCCTACAGCAGCACCTAGATCTTCTGGACAGATTCTGTCAGACTTGGGCCCTGACAGGAAATCTCAGTAAGACAAAAATAATGGTTTTCTAAAAAAGGCCCAGTTACCAGGACCATAAATACAAATTCCACCTAGACACTTGCCCTAGAATGCACAAAAATATACCTACCTCGGCCTAAACATCAGCAACACAGATTACTTACACAAACCTGTGAACGAGCTGAGAGACAAGGCAAGAAGGACCTTCTTGGAACATACAATTTGAGATCCCAATTAGGATCTGGCAAGAAAAACTTGCATCAGGTATATAACCCAGTGCCCTTCATGGTTGTGAGATCTGGGGTCCACTCACCAACCAAGAATTCACAAAATGGGATTAACATCTAATTGAGACTCTGCATGCAGAATTCTGCAAAAACATCCTCAGTGTATAACGTAAAACAACAAATAATGCATGTAGAGCAGAATTCGGAGAATTCCTGCTAATTATAAAAATCCAGAAAACAGCAATTCAATTCTACAACCACCTAAAAAGAAGTGATTCCCATACATTCCATAACAAAGCCCTCACCTACAGAGAGATGAACCTTGAGAAGAGTCTCCTCTGCCAGCTGGTATGGGGGCTGTTTACAAACACAAACACAAACAGATCCCACAGAGCCCCAGGACAGCAACACAATTAGACACAACCAAATCATGAGAAAACAGAAAGATAATTACTTGACATAATGGAAAGAATTAACAAAAAAAACGGAAAAAACTATAATTATATTTGGCCCTCAGCAGAGAGTACACAGTGGCAGAATACCTGACCATTGTGACTCACCCTGTCACGGCTGTTGAAAGAGGAGGACCAAGGTGCAGCGTGGTCAGCGTACATTTTCTTTAATAAATCAAAATGACGCCGAACAAAACAATAAACATTACAAAACAAACTGTGAAGCTCAAAGGCTATGTGCCCTAAACAAAGTCAACTTCCCACAAAGACAGGTGGGAAAAAAGGCTACCTAAGTATGGTTCCCAATCAGAGACAACGATAGACAGCTGTCCCTGATTGAGAACCATACCCGGCCAAAACATAGACCCCTGTCACGTTTGTTCTCCTCCTCGTCTGAGGAGGTGCATGGATCGGACCAATACGCAGAGTGATATGAATACATCTTCTTTTATTAGAGACGAAGACGAAACGAACAATATACAAACTAATACAAAAACAATAAACCACGAACGTGAAGCTACAAACGAAAGTGCACACACAGCTACTAACGTTAGACATAGACAATTACCCACAAACACCTAAAGCCTATGGCTGCCTTAAATATGGCTCCCAATCAGAGACAACAATAAACAGCTGTCTCTGATTGAGAACCAAACCAGGCAACCATAGACTTTCCTAAACACCTACACTGAACACAACCCCATACATCTTCAAAACCCCCTAAACAATACACACACCCTAAACTAGACAAAACACACAAACATCCCCCATGTCACACCCTGACCTAACTAAACTAATAAAGAAAATCAATATAACAAAGGCCAGGGTGTGACAGTACCCCCCCCCCAAAGGTGCGGACTCCGGCCGCAAAACCTGACACAGAAGGGGAGGGTCCGGGTGGGCCTTCCTATGGCGGCGGCTCGGGTGCGGGACGTGGACCCCCCTCCACCATAGTCACTACCCGCTTTGGTGGCGCCTCTGGAACGGCGAGTCCCGGACTGAATACCATCCCAGAGGGCGCCACTGGACGGAGGGGCAGCTCCGGACTGAGGGGCAGCTCCGGACTGAGGGGCAGCTCCGGACTGAGGGGCAGCTCCGGACTGAGGAGCAGCTCCGGACTGAGGGGCAGCTCCGGACTGAGGGGCAGATCCTGGCTGACTGATGGCTCTGGCGGATCCTGGCTGGCCGGCTCTGGCGGATCCTGGCTGGACGACGGCTCTGGCTGCTCATGGCTGGACGACGACTCTGGCTGCTCATGGCTGGCCGGCGACTCTGGCTGCTCATGGCTGACCGGCGACTCTGGCTGCTCATGGCTGGCCGGCGACTCTGGCTGCTCATGGCTGGCCGGCGACTCTGGCTGCTCATGGCTGGCCGGCGACTCTGGCTGCTCATGGCTGGCCGGCGACTCTGGCTGCTCATGGCTGGCCGGCGACTCTGGCTGCTCATGGCTGGCCGGCGACTCTGGCTGCTCATGGCTGGCCGGCGACTCTGGCTGCTCATGGCTGGCCGGCGACTCTGGCTGCTCATGGCTGGCCGGCGACTCTGGCTGCTCATGGCTGGCCGGCGACTCTGGCTGCTCATGGCTGGCCGGCGACTCTGGCTGCTCATGGCTGGCCGGCGACTCTGGCTGCTCATGGCTGGCCGGCGACTCTGGCTGCTCATGGCTGGCCGGCGACTCTGGCTGCTCATGGCTGGCCGGCGACTCTGGCTGCTCATGGCTGGCCGGCGACTCTGGCTGCTCATGGCTGGCCGGCGGCTCTGGCTGCTCATGGCTGGCCGGCGGCTCTGGCTGGTCATGGCTGGCCGACGGCTCTGGCTGGTCATGGCTGGCCGACGGCTCTGGCTGGTCATGGCTGGCCGACGGCTCTGGCTGGTCATGGCTGGCCGACGGCTCTGGCTGGTCATGGCTGGCCGACGGCTCTGGCTGGTCATGGCTGGCCGACGGCTCTGGCTGGTCATGGCTGGTTGGCGGCTCTGGCAGATCCTGGCTGGTTGCCGCTCTGGAAGATCCTGGCTGATTGGCGGCTCTGGCAGATCCTGGCTGACTGGCGGCTCTGGAAGATCCTGGCTGACTGGCGGCTCTAGCGGCTCCTGACTGACGAACGGCTCTGACGGCTCGGGACAGACGGGAGGCTCAGATGGCTCGGGACAGACGGATGGCTCAGATGGCGCTGGGCAGACGGATGGCTCAGATGACGCTGGGCAGATTGATGGCTCAGATGGCGCTGGGCAGACGGATGGCTCAGATGGCGCTGGGCAGACGGATGGCTCAGATGGCGCTGGGCAGACGGATGGCTCAGATGGCGCTGGGCAAACGGATGGGTCAGATGGCGCTGGGCAGACGGATGGCTCAGATGGCGCTGGGCAGACGGATGGCTCAGATGGCGCTGGGCAGGCAGGCAGCTCAGACGGCGCTGGGCAGACGAGCAGTGCAGGCGGCGTTGGGCAGACGGCCGACTCTGATCTGCTGAGGCGCACAGTAGGCCTGGTGCGTGGTGCCGGAACTGGTGGTACCGGGCTGGGGACACGCCTCTCAGGGCTAGTGCGGGGAGAAGGAACAGGGCATACTGGACCCTTGAGACGCACATTAGGCCTAGTGCGTGGTGTCGGAACTGGTGGTACCGGGCTGGGGACACGCACCTCAAGGCTAGTGCGGGGAGCAGCAACAGGACGCACAGGACTCTGGAGACGCACAGGAGGCTTGGTGCGTGGTGCCGGAACTGGTGGTACCGGGCTGGAGACACGCACCATAGGGCGAGTGCGTGGAGGAGGAACAGGGCTCTGGAGACACACTGGAAGCCTGGTGCGTGGTGTTGGCACTGGTGGTACTGGGCTGGGGCGGGGAGGTGGCGCCGGATATACCGGACCATGCAGGCGTACTGGCTCCCTTGAGCACTGAGCCTGCCCAACCTTACCTGGTTGTATGCTCCCCGTCGCCCGACCAATGCAGGGAGGTGGAATAACCCGCACTGGGCTGTGTAGGCGAGCCGGGGACACCATGCGTAAGGCTGGTGCCATGTATGCCGGCCCGAGGAGACGCACTGGAGACCAGACGCGTTGAGCCGGCTTCATGGCACCTGGCTCAATACTCAATCTAGCCCTGCCAGTGCGGGGAGGTGGAATAACCCGCACCGGGCTATGCACACGTACAGGAGACACCATGCGCTCTACCGCATAACACGGTGTCTGCCCGTTCTCTCGCACTCCACGGTAAGCATAGGGAGTTGGTGCAGGTCTCCTATCTGACTTCGCCACACTCCCTTGTAGCCGCCCCCCAAGAAATTTTTGGGTGTTACTCACGGGCTTCCAGCCTTGCTTCCGTGCTGCCTCCTCATATCGCCTCCTCTCGGCTTTAGCTGCCTCCAGCTCTTCACGAGGGAGGCGATATTCTCCCGGTTGTGCCCAAGGTCCCTTACCATCCAGTATCTCCTCCCAAGTCCAAGAATCCTGTGTATATAGCTCCTGCTGCTGCTTGACACGCTGCTTGGTCCTTTTTTGGTGGGTAATTCTGTCACGTTCGTTCTCCTCCTCGTCTGAGGAGGTGCATGGATCGGACCAATACGCAGAGTGATATGAATACATCTTCTTTTATTAGAGACGAAGACGAAACGAACAATATACAAACTAATACAAAAACAATAAACCACGAACGTGAAGCTACAAACGAAAGTGCACACACAGCTACTAACGTTAGACATAGACAATTACCCACAAACACCTAAAGCCTATGGCTGCCTTAAATATGGCTCCCAATCAGAGACAACAATAAACAGCTGTCTCTGATTGAGAACCAAACCAGGCAACCATAGACTTTCCTAAACACCTACACTGAACACAACCCCATACATCTTCAAAACCCCCTAAACAATACACACACCCTAAACTAGACAAAACACACAAACATCCCCCATGTCACACCCTGACCTAACTAAACTAATAAAGAAAATCAATATAACAAAGGCCAGGGTGTGACAACCCCGGACTGGGGACCCTCGTAGCGGGCCCCAGATTGGGCACTGTCGTCGCTGGAGGCTCCGGACTGGAGAACGTCGTCGCTGGAGGCTCCAGACTGGAGAACGTCGCTGGAGGCTCCGGACTGGGCACTGTCGTCGCTGGAGGCTCCGGACTGGAGAACGTTGCTGGAGGCTCCGGACTGGAGAACGTCGCTGGAGGCGCCGGACTGGAGAACGTCGCTGGAGGCTCCGGACTGGAGAACGTCGCTGGAGGCCCCGGACTGGAGGACGTCGCTGGAGGCCCCGGACTGGAGGATGTCGCTGGAGGCTCCGGACTGGAGACCGTCGCTGGAGGCTCCGGACTGGAGGCCTTCTTTGGAGGCTTCGTGCCATGTCTCACCACTGGAAGTTCTTGCCATGGATCATCACTGGAGGCTTCTTGCCATGGATCATCACTGGAGGCTTCTTGCCATGGATCATCACTGGAGGCTTCGTGCCATGGATCATCACTGGAGGCTTCGTGCCATGGATCATCACTGGAGGCTTCGTGCCATGGATCATGACTGGAGGCTTTTGTGCCATGGATCATCACTGGAGGCTTCGTGCCATGGATCATCACTGGAGGCTTCATGCCATGGATCATCATTGGAGGCTTCTTGCCATGGATCATCATTGGAGGCTTCTTGCCATGGATCATCACTGGAGGCTTCGTGCCATGGATCATCACTGGAGGCTTCTTGCCATGGATCATCACTGGAGGCTTCGTGCCATGGATCATCACTGGAGGCTTCTTGCCATGGATCATCACTGGAGGCATCTTGCCATGGATCATCAATGGAGTGGAGAGACACACAGGAGGCCAGGCTCTGGGAGCAGGCACAGGACTCACCAGGCTGGGGAGACATACAGGAGGATTAGTTCTTGGCGCAGGCACAGGACTCACCAGGCTGGGGAGACATACAGGAGGCCTTGTCCTTGGCCGAGGCACCGGATACACTGGGCCATGGAGGCGCACTGGAGGTCTCAAGCTAAGAGCCTGCACAACCCGTCCTGGCTGGATGGTGACTTTGGCCCGGCACGTGTGGGGCGCAAGCACAGGACGCACTGGCCTGTGCAGACGCACTGGAGACACAATGCGCAGAACCGGCGCAGGATATCCTGGGCCGTAGAGACGTACTGGAGGTCTGGAGAGCAGGGCTGGCACAATCCGTCCTGGCTTGATGCTCACCCTAGCCCGGCAGATGCGGGGAGCTGGGATGTAGCTCACCGGGCTAAGAACACATACTGGAGACACCGTGCGCTCCACCGCATAACACGGTGCCTGACCAGTATGACGCCCGCCACGGTAAGCACGGGGAGTTGGCTCAGGTCTCCAACCTGACTCTGCCACACTCCCCCCCCCCCCCCCCCCCCCCCCCCGAAAACATTTTTGGGGGCTGCCTCTCAGGCTTCCTTGCCAGCCGTGTTCCCTCATAACGTTGCCGCTCCGCTTTAGCTGCTGCCTTCGCCTTCCTCTCTGCTTCTACCTGCTCCCAGGGTAGGCGATCCTTCCTGGCCAGGCTCTCCTCCCATGTCCAGGATCCCTTGCCATTTAAAATGTCCTCCCATGTCCAGTCCTCCTTCTTACCACGCTGCTTGGTCCTTTGGTGGTGGGAAGTTCTGTCACGGCTGTTGAAAGAGGAGGACCAAGGTGAGCGTACATTTTCTTTAATAAATCAAAACGACGCCGAACAAAACAATAAACATTACAAAAACAAACCGTGAAGCTCAAAGGCTATGTGCCCTAAACAAAGTCAACTTCCCACAAAGACAGGTGGGAAAAAGGCTACCTAAGTATGGTTCCCTATCAGAGACAACGATAGACAGCTGTCCCTGATTGAGAACCATACCCGGCCAAAACATAGAAATAGAAAATCATAGAAACACAAAACATAGAATGCCCACCCCAACTCACGCCCTGACCAAATCAAAATAGAGACATAAAAAAGGTCAGGGCGTGACAGACCCAAATTTAAGGAATGCTTTGACTATGTACAGACTCAGTGAGCATAGCCTTGCTATTGAGAAAGGCCGCCGTAGGCAGACCTGGCTCTCAAGAGAAGACAGGCTATGTGCACACTGCCCACAAAATGAGGTGGAAACTGAGCTGCATTTCCTAACCTCCTGCCAAATCTATGACCATATTAGAGACACATATTTTCCTCAGATTACACAGATCCACAAAGAATTCGAAAACAAACCCAATTTTGGTAAACTCCCATATCTACTGGGTGAAATACCACAGTTTGCCATTACAGCAGCAATATTTGTGACCTGTTGTCACAAGAAAAGGGCAACCAGTCAAGAACAAACACCATTGTAAATACAACCCATATTTATGTTTATATTTTCCCTTTTGTACTTTAACTATTAGGCAATCGTTACAAAACTGTATATAGACATGATATGACATTTGAAATGTTTTTATTCTTTTGGAACTTCTGTGAGTGTAATGTTTACTGTTAATTTTTGTTGTTTATTTCACTTTTGTTTATTATCTACTTCACTTTGCTTTGGCAATGTTAACATATGTTTCCCATGCCAATAAAGCCCTTAAATTGAAATTGGATTGAATTGAGAGAGGAGGAGGAGAGAGAGAGAGCGGGAGAGGGAAAGAAGGAGAGAGACAGATAGTGTGGGCAGGGACAGAGAGAGAGCGAGGGGGTGAGTGGAAAAGGGTGGGAGGAAGAAGGAACAGCAGAGGAGAAAAAGAGATGGGAGGAGTTAAGTATCCAAGAGAAAAAGATAGTTAGAGCAGTGTCATTAATCACATTCACACTGTCACTGAGATAGATAGATAAATAGTGAGGAGGTGGTGGTTAAGGTAAACACTAACAGTGAGTGGGAGAGCTACAGTGTATCCATATTGTGCTTTCTACTGTAAACACCATCTATGTAAACACCTATTATCTGCAAGGGTGAATGACACCCATCTGTATGTGGGTGAGTGTTACGGTGTCAACACATGCCACACGCGTGCACGCACACACACACACACACACACACACACACACACACACACACACACACACACACACACACACACACACACACACACACACACACACACACACACACACACACACACACACACACATCTGACATCCTGCTCCATTAGACCCAAAAAACACTGTCACAGGGCTTCTATTCTGAGATCATTTCTGTGTTAAATGCCTCTCACTCTTCTCTCCCCTCTCTTTTCTCAAGGAATGCACAGTGCAGGTGGCAGTGAGGCCAACAATAGGCATCCTGTGCATTCCAAATGGCACACTATTCCCTATAGTGCACTACTTTTCACCAGAGCCCTATGGGCCCTGGTGAAAAGTAATGCACTACATAGTGAATAGGATGCCATTTGGGACACATGCACTGTGTCTGCCGCTTCCTGATTCCATTTCCACGCTGTAATGGATGCGACAGCTTGAGAAAATTAAAGATGTTAGCTGCGGCTCAGAGGGCAAACACATCAAGCTGAATCACTGTGTGTAAAGATGCCTTCATGCACTTAAGTGATAAATAATTTCCCTGCTGCCTGTCAGTGAGGTGGCGTCAGCGAGACCGATGATGAGATTCATATTGGTAGGTTTTATCTCATCAAGTTGAAGAAAGCTCTTACTGGGAACAGGAGGAGGGACAGTGAGCGAAGGTTAAGGTTACAACAAGCTCTACCACTGATCTGCGGGCGTGCATGTGGGTAGAGTGGTATTTTTGGAGTAGCGGACACCTTTTAGTAACATGATATCCTCACCGGTCCCACTCCCATTCACAAGGAGGCGATAGCATAGGAAAGTATTTTCTTTTTGTCTTTTCATTTTGTGAAAACAAGGAAGAGTCGCCTTCCTGGCTAAAAACATAGCAAGCTAGCTAGCCTTTTTAGCTTCCCACATCTCCATGTGAAATAATCAGATTTATAATAAAAAAATATGCCTAGCAAATATTCCTATACATGCTGGTGTAACCTAAAACATTATCCCCAGTTTGATATGCTGTTTGTGTATTATTTCTGATATCAGCTAAAAATAGAACATTATGTTTTGGTCATGGAGAAAAAAGCATATGGCTAGCTAGTTGGCTACAGCAGGTTCTAACATTTCGCAAAACCCTGCAATGAATAGTTATTGCTTCTAAACAAAATACATTTTTGGTCAAATTCTTAGGTTTTCTTGTTGTTTTCTCATTTGTTGTGTCTCTAGTCTTGTTGTCTTCCCTTGCTAGCAAGTTGGCTAAACACTGCAATCTAGCTATCCTTTTAGTTTCCCACATCTCCATGTGAAATAATCAAATTCATAATCATATCATGTGCCCTGGCAAATATTTGTATCTTGCCAGTGTAACCTACAACATTATCCTAATTCCATATGATGCTATGATGTATTTGCTCCTATATAAGCTAAAAATAGAATGTCAGAATGTATGTTTTAGCCTAGAACAATATTATCAGTTATAAACAATAATGCATCTTTTGGGGATTCTATAAGGCCACAATGTTGTTTGGTTTATTGTTTGATATGTCACTGAGAATATATTTAGTTATTAATGCAAAACAGGCTGCTTTTTTAATGTCAATCTCAACCAAGATGGCAACCTCGACGTTGAAGTGATTTTGAAGTTGATAAGCTTCCAACATTGCCATGTGAAATAATCTAATTTATTTAGTAAATAATATTCCCTAGCAAATATTATTATACATGCCAGTGTAACCTACAAAGTGATCCCAGTTTGATATGCAGCTTGAATGTATTCACTCCCAAATCAGCTCCCCCCCCCCAAAAAAAGTCATGTTTTGGTTGTGGAGAAAAAGCACATCTCACAGCTTTTTTATATAAGTAGATTGGAATCACTAGTTATTACTTCTAAACAAAATACGTTTCGGGGGGATTCTTATAAGGTTACAATGTTGTTTGGTTTATTGTTTGAACAGTCGTTGATATTATATTTCTACAAAAGGGGTGATACGCCATGCTACAATTGTTATGTGGCATGGGAGTATATCGAATGTCAGGACGAACTACAAGGAGCTGTCCCTGTTGTGTCGAAAAACGACATTGTGACACTGCGCCATGCTTGGTCGGCTCCGTTTGCGTATTCTGTGTAGACCCCTTAAGATGTGAGATTAGGGTTGAGTTGGGGGTCCCCCTGTTAACTACCTCTGTCCTGTCCTTTATTATGTCTCACTCAGTACAGTACCATACAGCAGAGTGCTATGCAGCAGAGAACAGTACAGCAGAGTACAGTACCATAAAGTAAAGTGCTATACAGCAGAGAACAGCACAGTAGAGTACAGTACAATAGCGTACAGTACAGTAGAGTGCTATATATCAGAGTACAATACAGTAGCATACAGTACAGTAGAATGGTATACAATAGAGTGCTATACAGCAGAGTACAGTAAAGTACATATTTTTTTTTGGGGGGGGGGGGGTTATTAGGATCCCCATTAGCTGTTGCAAATACAGCAGCTACTCTTCCTGGGGTACACACAAAACATTAAACATAATATAGAATGACATAATATAGAACATCAATAGACAAGAACAGCTCAAGGACAGAACTACATAATATTTTAGAAAGGCACACGTAGCCTACATATCAATGCATACACACATACTATCTAGGTCAAATAGGGGAGAGGGGTTGTGCCGCGAGGTGTTGCTTTATATGTTTTTTGAAACCAGGTTTGCTGTTTATTTGAGCAATATGAGATAGAAGGAATAAGGGTGGAAGGAATTAGAGATGGAAGGAATAAGTTCAATGTAATCAGAGCTCTTTTTAAAGTTGAAGTCGGAAGATTACATACACCTCAGCCAAATACATTTAAACTAAGTTTTTCAAAATTCCTAACATTTAATCCGAGAAACAATTCACTGTCTTTGGTCAGTTAGGATCACCACCTTACTTTAAGAATGTGAAACGTCAGGATAATAGTAGAGAGAATGATTTATTTCCGCTTTTATTTCTTTCATCACATTCCCAGTGGGTCAGAAGTTTACATACACTCAATTAGTATTTGGTAGCATTGCCTTTAAATTGTTTAACTTGGGTCAAACATTTTGGGTAGCCTTCCACAAGCTTCCCACAATAAGTTGGGTGAATTGTGGCCCATTCCTCCTGACAAAGCTGGTATAACTGAGTCAGGTTTGTTAGCCTCCTTGCTCGCACACACTTTTTCAGTTCTGCCCACATATTTTCTATGGGATTGAGTTCAGAGCTTTGTGATGGCCACTCCAATACCTTGACTTTTTTGTCCTTATGCCATTTTGCCACAACTTTGGAAGTATGCTTGGGGTCATTGTCCATTTGGAAGACCCATTTGCGACCAAGCTTTAACTTCTCTAGTATAAGGGGCAGCATTTTCACGTTTGGATTAAAGAGTAAACTGCCTCCTACTCAATCCCAGATGCTAATATATGCATATTATTATTAGTATTGGATAGAAAACACTCAGAAGTTTATAAAACTGTTTGAATCATGTCTGTGACTATAACAGAACTTATTTGGCAGGCAAAACCCCGAGGACAAACCATTCAGATTTCTTCTTTTTGAGGTCACTCTCTTTTCAGTGTGTTTTCATTGGGAATCCAGATTTCTAAGGGACCTTCCTGCAGTTCCTATCGCTTCCTGTGGATGTCAACAGTCTTTAGAAATTGGTTGAGGTTTTTCCTTTGAAAAATGAAGAAGTATCCATGTCCAGAATGAGGCTCCAGTGAAGTGTACTGTTTGTTAGAGGCGCGTGACCAGAAAGCATGCTACACATTGTTTTCCTCTGGTATTGAACACAGATCATCCCGTCTTAAATTTTATCGATTATTCACGTCAAAAAATAACCAAAGGTGTATTACAAAAGTAGTTTGAAATGTTTGGACAAAGCTTACAGGTAACTTTTGAGATATTTTGTAGTCACGTTATGCTAGTTGGAACAGGTGTTTTTCTGGATCAAACGCGCCAAATAAATGGACATTTTGGATATATATCGACGTAATTAATCAAACAAAAGGACCATTTGTGATGTTTATGGGACATATTGGAGTGCCAACAGAAGAAGCTCGTCAAAGGTAAGGCATGAATTATATCTTTATTTCTGCGTTTTGTGTCGCGCCAGGAGGGTTGAAATATGATGGTCTGTGATTGTTAGCTTGGGTGCTATCATTCGGTAATAGGTTTGTTTGCTTTCGCCGTAAAGCATTTTTGAAATCTGACATGTTGGCTGGATTCACAACAAGTGTAGCTTTAATTTGGTATATTGAATGTGTGATTTCATGAAAGTTAAATTTTTATAGTAATTTATTTGAATTTGGCGCTCTGCATTTTCACTGGATGTTGGCCAGGTGGGACGCTACCGTCCCACATATCCCAGAGCGGTTAACAACCGTTCCACAAGTGTATGTTCATTAATTGTTTATGGTTCATTGAACAAGCATGGGAAACAGTGTTTATAGAGTTTTAGAAACTTCAGAGTGTTTTCTATCCAATACTAATAATAATATGTATATATTAGCATCTGGGACTGAGTAGGAGCGATGGCCAAGTAGGCTTGGCCATCGCCCATCCATATATTTATATGTGCATATTCTTATTCCATCCCTTTAGATTTGTGTGTATTGGGGAATTGTGAGATTACTTGTTAGATTTTACTGCACTGTCGGAACTAGAAGCACAAGCATTTTGCTACACTCGCATTAACATCTGCTAACCATGTGTGACCAATAAAATTGTATTTGATGTAATACTGTACACTTTTTTGAATTTGTTCTGAATTTGGAGACTGAAAAGACCCCTGGTGACATGTCTGGTGGGGTAAGTGTGTGTGTCAGAACTGTGTGTAAGTTGACTATGCAAACAACTTGGAATTTTTAACACATTAATGTTTCTTATAAATCGAAGAAGTGATGCAGTCAGTCTCTACTCAACTCTTAGCCAAGAGAGCCTGGCATGCAGACGTGCTGCTCTGTTCAGGGCCAGCTGCAGCTTAACTAGATCTTTCCTTGCAGCACCCGACCACACGACTGGATAATAATCAAGATAAGACAAAACTAGAGCCTGCAGGACTTGCTTTTTGGAGTGTGGTGTCATAAAAGCAGATCATCTCTTATTACGGACAGATCTCTCCCCATCTTTACAACCATTGAATCTATATGCTTTGACCATGACAGTTTCCAATCTAAGGTAAACACTAAGTAATTTAGTCTCTTCAACTTGTTCAACAGTCACACCATCCATTACCAGATTCAGCTGAAGTCTAGAACTTAGGCAATGATTTGTACCAAATACAATGCTCTTAGTTTTAGAGATGTTCAGTTATAGGCATTAGTGGTGTGTGGGTAAAATCCTTGGGGAATCCAAGCCAGGAAAAACTTGCCATATTACAACCTATGTGTTGTGATAATTGCATTGTTTGCTCTATAACCTGTTCGTTCATATGCCTCACCACCATGATATATAGGCCTAAAGTCAGAGCGAGACACCTTTGTTTCATCACAAAACCGCAAGACGCAAAGAAAACAGGAGCAGCCTCCACTATTCCAGCCAACACCATTTCACCTAACATTTCAAGTGTCAAGGGAAGCCAGTCAGGATTTGGCTTCACACCAATCACATTGCAGTAATACCAAACGTATACCAAAAGCCTCTTGCGAATTGAAGAGAGACGAAAGATGATAAATGATTTAATATGCTTTTTCCTTTTTTCTTTTTTTAAAATGTATTTTTATGTCAACTTTATTTAACCAGCTAGGCCAGTTGAGTACAAGTTCTCATTTACAACTGCGACCTGGCCAAGATAAAGCAAAGCAGTGCGACACAAACAACACAGAGTTACACATGGGATAAACAAACGTACAGTCAATAACACAATATAAAAGTCTATATACAGTGTGTGCAAATGTAGTAAGATTATGGAGGTAAGGCAATACATAGGCGATAGTGGCGAAATAATTATAATTTAGCAATTCACTTCTCTGGGATATGTGGGACGGTAGCGTCCCACTTGGCCAAAAGCCAGAAAAAATGTTGCGCGCCAAATTCAAATATATTACTATAAAAATCAATCATTCATGAAATCACACATGAAAGACACCACATTAAAGCTACACTGGTTGTGAATCCAGCCAACGTGTCTGATTTCAAAAAGGATTTACGGGGAAAGCACACCAAACAATTATGTTAGCTCAGTACATAGCCACAGAAAAACACAGCCATTTTCCCAGCCAAAGATAGGAGTCACAAAAAGCAGAAATAGAGATAAAATTAATCACTAACCTTTGATGATCTTCATCAGATGACACTCATAGGATATCATGTTACACAATACATTTATGTTTTGTTCGATAATGTGCATATGTATATCCACAAATCTCGGTTTACATTGGCGCCATGTTTAGAAATGCCTCCAAAATATCCGGAGAAATTGCAGAGAACCACGTCAAATAACAGAAATACTCATCATAAACTTTGATGAAAAATACTTGTTTTACATATAATTAAAGATACACTTGTTCTTAATGCAACCGCTGTGTCAGATTTCAAAAAAACTTTACGTAAAAAGCACACCATGCAATAATCTGAGACGGCGCTCAGATTTAACAACATTTCTCCGCCATGTTGGAGTCAACAGAAATACGAAATTACATCATAAATATTCCCTTACATTTGATCATCTTCATCAGAATGCACTCCAAGGAATCCTAGTTCCACAATAAATCGTTATTTTGTTCAGTAATGTCCATTACTTATGTCCAAGTAGCTACTTTTGCTAGCATGTGTAGTACACGTGTCCAAACGCTTGCGCAGATGCAGGCAAACGTCGGACGAAAACTTCAAAAAGTTATATTACAAGTCGAATAAACTGGTCAAAGTAAGTAGAGAATCAATCTTCAGGATGTTGTTATCATATATATCCAATAACGTTCCAACCGGAGCATTCCTTCATGTCTGTAGAAGTTATGGAATGCAAGGCGATATCATGAGGAAAGCGCATGACCAGGAACTGGCAATCTGCCAGACCACTGACTCATTCCCCTCTCATCCGGCCCCACAACACATTATAAACTTAATTCAACGTTCTACCGACTGTTGACATCTAGTGGAAGGCGTAGGAAGTGCAAACAGATCCATATATTACAGGGAATTGAATAGGCGATGAGTTCAACATCGACCAGCCTCAGAATTCTCACTTCCTGTTTGGATTTTTTCTCAGGTTTTTGCCTGCCATATGAGTTCTGTTATACTCACAGAAATCATTCAAACAGTTTTAGAAACTTCAGAGTGTTTTATATCCAATAGTAATAATAATATGCATATATTAGCATCTGGGACAGAGTAGGAGGCACTTCACTATGGGCACGCAATTCATCCAAAAGTGAAAATGCTGCCCCCTATCATAAAGAAGTTAAACACTGGATTGAAAGATGTGCAGAAGATGAATGTGCAAGTAGAGATACTGGGGTTCAAAGGAGCAAAAAATAAATAACAAAATGGGGATGAGGTAGTTGGGTGGGATATTTACAGATGGGCTGTGCACAGGTGGAATGAGCGGTAAGCTGCTCAGATAGCTGATGCTTAAAGTTAGTGCGGGAGATATAAGCCTCGAGCTTCAGTGATTTTTGCAATTCGTTCCAATCATTGGCAGCAGAGAACTGGAAGGAAAGGCGGCCAAAAGAGTTGTTGGCTTTGGGGATGACCAGTGAAATATACCTGCTGGAGCGCGTGCTACGGGTGGGTGCTGCTATGGTGACCAGTGAGCTGAGACGAGGCGGGTCTTTACATAGCAAAGACTTATTGATGACCTGGAGCCAGTGGGTTTGGCGACGAATATGTAGCAAGGGCCAGCCAACGAGAGCATACAGGTCGCAGTGGTGGGTAGTATATGGGGCTTTGGTGACAAAACGGATGGCACTGTGACTAACTTTATCCAATTTGCTGAGTAGAGTGTTGGAGGCTATTTTGTAAATGACATCGCCGAAGTCGAGGATTGGTAGGCTAGTCAGTTTTACGATGGTAAGTTTGGCAGCATGAGTGAAGGATGCTTTGTTGCGAAATAGGAAGCCGATTCTAGGTTTAATTTTGGATTGGAGATGGTTAATTTGAGTCTAGAA
Source organism: Salvelinus namaycush (assembly GCF_016432855.1). Lineage (NCBI taxonomy): Eukaryota > Metazoa > Chordata > Actinopteri > Salmoniformes > Salmonidae > Salvelinus > Salvelinus namaycush. The sequence goes on from NC_052316.1 coordinate 38,784,105, forward strand.
TGAGAGTTTACAGTCTAACCCGACACCTAGGTATTTGTAGTTGTCCACATATTCTAAGTCAGAGCCGTCCAGAGTAGTGATACGAGACGGGCGGACGAGTGCTGGCAGCGATCGGTTGAAGAGCATGCATTTAGTTTTCATTGCATTTAAGAGCAGTTGGAGGCCACGGAATGAGTGTTGTATGACATTGAAGCTCGTCTGGAGGTTTGTTAACACAGTGTCCAAAGAAGGGCCAGAAGTATACAGAATGGTGTCATCTGCGTAGAGGTGGATCAGAGAATCACCAGCAGCAAGAGCGACATCATTGATATAAACAGAGAAAAGAGTCGGCCCGAGAACTGAACCCTGTGGCACCCCCATAGATACTGCCAGAGGTCCGGACAAGCCCTCCGATTTGACACACTGAACTCAATCTGAGAAGTAGTTGGTGAACCAGGTGAGGCAGTCATTTGAGGAACCAAGGCTGTTGAGTCTGCCGATAAGAATGCAGTGATTGACAGAGTCGAAAGCCTTGGCCAGGTCGATGAAGACGGCTGCACAGTATTGTCTTTCATCGATGGCGGTTATGATATCGTTTAGGACCTTGAGCGTGGCTGAGGTGCACCCATGACCAGCTCGGAAACCAGATTGCATAGCGGAGAATGTACGGTGGGATTCGAAATGGTCGGTGATCTGTTTGTTAACTTGGCTTTCGAAGACTTAGAAAGGCAGGGTAGGATGGAAATAGGTCTGTAACAGTTTTTGGTGTAGAGTGTCTCCCCCTTTGAAGAGGGGGATGACTGCGGCAGCTTTCCTATCTTTAGGAATCTCAGACGATACAAAAGTGAGGTTGATAAGGCTAGTAATATGGGTTGCAACGATTGCGTTGGATAATTTTAGAAAGAGAGGGTCCAGATTGTCTAGCCCAGCTGATTTGAAGGGGTCCAGATTTTGTAGCTCTTTCAGAACATAAGCTATCTGGATTTGCGTGAAGGAGAAATGGGGGAGGCTTGGGCAAGTTGCTGTGGGGGGTGCAGAGCTGTTGACCGGGTTAGGGCTACCCAGGTGGAAGGCATGGCCAGCCGTAGAAAAATGCTTATTGAAATTCTCGATTATCGTAGATTTATCAGTGGTGACAGTGTTTCCTAGCCTCAGTGCAGTGGGCAGCTGGGAGGAGGTGCTCTTATTCTCCATGGACTTTACAGTGTCCCAGAACTTTTGGGAGTTTGTGCTACAGGATGAAAATGTCTGTTTGAAAAAGCTAGCCTTTGCTTTCCTAACTGCCTGTGTATATTTGTTCCTAACTTCCCTGAAAAGTTGCATATCGTGGGGGCTATTCGATGCAAATGCAGTACGCCACAGGATGTTTTGTGCTGGTCAAGGGCAGTCAAGTCTGGAGTGAACCAAGGGCTATATCTGTTCTTAGTTCTAAATTTTTTGAATGGGGCATGCTTATTTAAGATGGTGAGGAAAGCACTTTTATAGAATAACCAGGCATCCTCGACTGACGGAATGAGGTCAATATCCTACCAGGATACCCGAGCCAGGTCGATTAGAAAAGCCTGCTCACTGAAATATTTTAGGGAGCATTTGACAGTGATGACGGTTGGTCATTTGACCCATTACGGACACAGGCAATGAGGCAGTGATCGCTGAGATCCTGGTTGAAGACAGCAGAGGTGTATTTAGAGGGCAGGTTGGTCAGGATGATATCTATGAGGGTGCCGTGTTATTGAAACAGTCCAGGGTGCATCAGCTGTGTAGCAGCAATAGGTGAGTCAGGGTCAATGTTCTTGGTCAATGTTGCACTTGGAATCCATGAATGTACACCACTGGTTGCAGGGAATATTCAGTTATAGGGCCTATTTTAATTCTCATATCAACAGGCTATACATACTGTACATTGTAAGGGCAGAGTCAAGTGGACAAAACAACCCACTGCATGGCACTCAGCTATAAGGCTTTATCTAAAGCGTATCTCAGAGATTATCATCAAGTAATTGCCGACATCCTCTATGAACAGTAAAGCACAGTGAACACACTTAACCCACTTTAGAGTTTTCAGTTGTAGGCCCTGTCGTCAACATCAAATAATGTCATATACAGTGCATTCAGAAAGTATTCACACCCCTTGACTTTTTCCAAATTTTGTTACGTTACAGCCTTTTCTATAATGGATTAGATAAAAATCTACGCACAATATTCATCAATCTACACACAATACCCAACAATGGCAAAGCAAGAAAACAGGTTTTTAGAAATGTTTGCACATTTATTAAAAATAAAAAACAGAAATACCTTATTTAGATAAGACCCTTTGCTATGAGAATTGAAATTGAGCTCAGGTGCATCTGTTTTCCATTGATTATTCTTGAGATGTTTCTACAACTTGATTGTAGTCCACCTGTGGTAAATTCAATTGATTGGACATGATTTGGAAAGACACACACCTGTCTATATGAATTCCCACAGTTGACAGTGCATGTCAGAGCAAAAACCAAGCCACGAGGTAGAAGGAATTGTCCGCAGAGCTCCGAGACAGGATTGTGTCAAGGCGACGATCTGGGGAAGGGTACCAAAAAATGTCTGCAGCATTGAAGGTCCCCAAGAACACAGTGGCCTCCATCATTCTTAAATGGAAGAAGTTTGGAACCACCAAGATTCCTAGAGCTGGCCACCCAACCAAACTGAGCAATCAGGGGAGAAAGGCCTTGGTCAGGGAGGTGACCAAGAACCTAATGGTCATTCTGACAGAGCTCCAGAGTTTCTTTGTGGAGATGGGAAAAACTTCCAGGAGGACAACCGTCTCTGCAGCACTCCAGCAATCAGGCCTTTATGGTAGAGTGGCCAGACAGAAGCCACTCCTCAGTAAAAGGCACATGACAGCCCATTTGGATTTTGCCAAAAGGCACCTAAAGGACTCTCAGATCATGAGAAACAAGATTCTCTGGTCTGATGAAACCAAGATTGAACTCTTTGGTCTGAATGCCAAGCGTCACATCTGGAGGAATATTGGCACCATCCCTACGGTTAAGCATGGTAGTGGCATCATCGTGCTGTGGGGATGTTTTTCAGCAGCAGGGACTGGAAGATAAGTCAGGATCGAGGGAAAGATGAATGGAGCAAAGTTCGGAGAGATCCTTGATGAAAACCTACTCCAAAGCGCTCAGGACCTCAGTCTGGAGCGAAGGTTCACCTTCCAACAGGACAACGACCCTAAGCACACAGCCAAGACAACGCAGGAGTGGCTTCGGGACAAGTCTCTGAATGTCCTTGAGTGGCCCAGCCACAGCCCAGATTTGAACCCGATCTAACATCTCTGGAGAGATCTGAAAATAGCTTTGTAGCTACGCTCCCCATCCAAGCTGACAGAGCTTGAGAGGATCTGCAGAGAAGAATGGGAGAAACTCCCCAAATACAGGTGTGCCAAGCTTGTAGCGTCATACCCAAGAAGACTCAACGCTGTGATTGCTACCAAAGGTGCCTCAACTAAGTACTTAGTAAAAGGTCTGACTACTTATGTAAATGTGATATTTCCATTTATTTATTTTTATACATTTGCAAACATTTCTAAAAATCTGTTTTCACTTTGTCCTTATGGGGTATTTTGTGAAGGTTGATGAGGGAAAAAAACGATTTAATCAATTTTATAATAAGCTGTAATGTAACAAAATTTGGAAAAAGTCAAGGGGTCTGAATACTTTCCAAATGCACTGTATGTAATGATAACTTGGATTTCATCAAGTTATACATCCGCTATGAACAGACAGACAGACACAAGCTAACACAACACAATGTATCATATTCAGCTGTGTTGGGCCTATTTTCTACCTCATTTAAGGCCATTTAAGGCTATCCTGTCTGTCAATAGGTTATACATCCTATACATAATGAAGTTAGTAGAAAACCGGAACCTCTTCCTGTCTCTATACTGTACATTTATTTTTAGATTGTTAATTTAACCTTTATTTAACTAGGCAAGTCAGTTAAGAACAAATTCTTATTTACAATGACGGCCTACCAAAAGCCAAAAGTCCTCCTGCGGGCACGGGGGCTGGGATTAAAAATAAAATTAAATAAAAATATAGGACAAAACACACATCACGACAAGAGAGACAACACAACACTACATAAAAAGAGACCTAAGACAACAACATAGCATGGCAGCAACACATGACAACAAAGCATGGTAGCAACACAACATGACAACAACATGGTACAGGAGCAACACAACATGGCAGCAGCACAACATGGTAGCAGCACAAAACATGGTAAAACATTGGCCCTGCTGATTATAATACAGGAGGAACCTAAACCAATGACACACATCCTTTCCTGAAGCAATTTGCATTTTGTGTTTGTGTAAATGACTAAAATCTAAATGTAATATGTGACTAGGAAGGGAAGTGGAGAAAGAAAAAAGGAAGGAAAGGAGTTGGAGAAAGAACAGAAAAATGAAAGGAGTGGAAAGAAGTAAAGGGAAATGGAATGGAGGGTAGAAGTACTGTATACTACTGTAAACTACTGTACTGTACTCTGTTGTATAGCACTCTACTGTACTCTACTGTACAGCACTCTACTGTATACTACTGCTCTCTACTGTATGGTACTCTGCTGTATAGCACTCTACTGTACTGTACTTGTTTTATAGCAATACACTGTATACTACTGCAATTGAATGTACTGTACTGTACTCTGCTGTATTGCAATTTACTGTATACTACTGCACACTACAGTACTGTACTATGCTGTATAGCACTCTACTGCATACTAATGTACTCTACTGTACTGTACTCTCCTGTACAGCGCTCTACTGTATTTATACTGTACTCTACTGCATTGTACTCTGCTGTAATGGATACTACTGTACGCTACTGTACTGTACTCTGCTTTACTGTAAACTAGTGTATTTTACTCTACTGTACTCTGCTGTATAGCACTCTACTGTATAATACTGACGTCTACTGTACTGTACACTGCTGTATAGCACTCTACTGTATACTACTGTACTCTACTGTACTGTACTCTGCTTTATCGCACGCTACTGTACTCTACTGTACTGTACTCTAATCTACTGTACTTTACTCTCCTGTATAGCATTCTACTGTACTCTGCTGTACTGAATACTAGTGAACTATACTGTATTGTACTGTAATCTACTGTACTGTACTCTGCTGTACTGAATACTACTGTACTCTACTGTACTGTACTCTGCTGTTTAGCACTGTACTGTACTGTACTTTGCTTTTTAGCACTCTACTGTATACTACTGCAATCGAATGTACTCTGCTGAATAGCACTCTACTGTATGGTACTGTACTCTACTGTACTCAATACTATTGAACTGTACTGTATGGTACTGTACTCTACTAATCTACTGTACTCTGCTGTACTGTATACTAGAGTAATCTTCTATACTTAAGCAATAAGGCACAAGGGGGTGTGGTTGAAACGATGTGCACTGAGAGTCGGGAAGCAAGTTCAAGGAGAGTGTTTTAATAAATAAACACAACATAAAATAAGAAACACGGACAACGCACAGACATGAAACTGAAACAGAAACAATAACGCCTGGGGAAGGAACCAAAGGGAGTGACATATATAGGGAAGGTAATCAGGGAAGTGATGGCGCCCAGGTGAGTGATGAGGCGCAGGTGCGTGACAGGTGTACTACATCACGAGCAGCTTGGTGACCTAGAGGCCAAAGAGGGAGCACATGTGACAGTGGTATATGGCCAATATACCACGGCTAAAGGCTGTTCTTAGGCACAACGCATAGCGGAGTGCCTGGACACAGCCCTTAGCCGCGATATACTGGCCATATACCACAATCCCCTGAGGTGCTTTATTGCTATTATAAACTGGTTACCAACGTAATTAGAGCAGTAAAAATAAATGTTTTGTCATACCCGTGGTATACGGTCTGATATAACACGGCTGTCAGCCAATCAGCATTCAGGACTCGAACCACCCAGTTGATAATCTACTTTATAGCACTACATTTTAAAACAGCATCAGGAAATTGAGTCTATCATAGTTCATGTGGGATTCAATGACATTATGAAGGGCAGCTTAGAACAGCTGAAGATGGATTTTAAAGAACTGATTGGGTCACTCCTTGACGTCAACAAACGCCCCATAATATCTGGCCCTCTGCCATCCCTAAATCGTGTCATTGAACGATTCAGCAGACTTTTAGCCCTTCATAACTGGCTACGAGACTATTGCAGCTCTGTGGGTGTAACATTTATTGACAATTTTGAAACCTTCTGGAAACAAAGCTCGTATAATAAGGAGGATGGGATCCAACAAAATCATTTGTGTTCCTGGATCCTTTCACAGCATTATAAGGCTGTGTTGAGACAATGACTCATCATTGAGACAATGATTTGTCATAATGCTTCAGAAAATGTACATTATCCCAGGGGCGCTGGAAGACACAATGTAAGTAACCTAATTTATGCCCTGAATGCCTCTGCTGATAGTACAGCTATTGTATGCAGTAATCATGTGCCTATGAAACAGAGTTATACTGTTAGCACTGAGGCGGTGTAACCTAGCAGGAAGTCCACTGTGTGCAGCTCACCCTGCATTAACATAAATAACCTGAGGACCTCTACTAAACTCCCCAGTAAAGCAATAAAAACAATCAAGCATCCCAGAAAAGTGCTAAAAATAGCCCACGTTAACATATGTAGCTTAAGAAACAAGGTTCATGAAATCAATAATTTCCTAGTAACAGATGACATTCATAATCTGACAATCTCTGAAACTCACAGAAGCTTGTGGAAGGATCCCCGAAATGTTTGACTCAAGTTAAACAATTTAAAGGCAATGCTACCAAATACTAATTGTGTGTATGTAAACTTCTGACCCACTGGGAATGTGATGAAAGTAATAAAAGCTGAAATTAATAATTCTCTCTACTATTATTCTGACATTTCACATTCATAAAATAAAGTGGTGATTCTAACTGACCTAAGGCAGGGAATTTTTACTAGGATTAAATGTCAGGAATTGTGAAGAACTGAGTTTAAATGTATTTGGCTAAGGTGTATGTAAATTCCTACTTAAACTGTATATCCAACAGTTGACCTAGATTGTTTGTGTTTATGAATTCATGTAGCTCTGTCCTTGAGCTGTTCTTGTCTATTAATGTTTCATATTTTGTGTGGACCCCAGGAAGAGTAGCTGCTGCAAATACCAAATGTAACTAGTTTCAGGAAACTAGGCGTAAGTAGCAAATCAGAGGCATTTGAAGGTTTATTTAGCTTTTTTAATCAAAATGTGTTTTTTGGGCAGAAATGCCTTCTGAAACATTTGCACTTTCATGTGCCTTAATAACAAACTTGTATGCCATCTGTAAATACGAATAAATTACGAGCATAGTTGGTTTAGCCTCAGAAAAAAACAGGAACCTTCCCGCTAGTCAAGATTCCCGCTAGCCAAGATATTGAATGCGCTGGACATGCCGAGAGATGAGTTTCGGATTGATCTGCCATGTAGCATCTTCTGTCTATAAAGTAAGCTGCTCGTTATGTGTAGATAATCCTTTCTACTGCAGTTTTTTCAAAAGATATAACGTTAGCCATGGAGAACTGCAAATGTGTTGCTAATGCTCTCAATAACACTGACAAAGGTCAGTGTGAAAAAGTTGTGATGGACTACTTTCAGGAAGACGATCGTACCATGCTGACTCTCTCTGACTTTGAAAATGAATCAGACGATGAGGCAATCCCAGATGTGTTATTTGTTATTAATTTTTTTACCCCTTTTTCTCCCTAACTTCGTGGTAGTTACAGATCCAATTGGTAGTTACAGATTTGTCTCATCGCTGCAACTCCTGTACGAACATGGGAGAGGCGAAGGCTGAGAGCCGTGCGTCCTCCGAAGCACAACCCAACCAAGCAGCACTGCTTCTTGACACAATGCCCACTTAACCCGGAAGCCAGCCGCACAAATGTGTCAGAGGAAACACTGTACATCTGGTGACCGTGTCAGTGTGCACTGCGCCTGGCCCGCCACAGGAGTCGCTAGTGTGCGATGGGACAAGGACATCCCTACCGGCCAAACCTTCCCCTAACCCGGACGATGCTGGGTCAATTGTGCGCCGCCCCATGGGTCTTCCGGTCGCGGCCGGCTGCGACCGAGCCTGGACTCAAACCCAGAATCTCTAGTGGCACAGCTAGCACTGCAATGCAGTGCCTTAGACCACTGCGCCACTCAGGAGATCCCTGATTTAGGTAAAACAACAGGTCAAGGGGCTGTGAGACATGGGTTTGATTTTAGACATATGAAAAGTTGGATGTATACGGAGGGTACGGGGCAACAGAAGACGAACAGCAGAGGGGCTAATGACCTTGGAGATGGGGAAAGGGCCAATAAACTGGGGGGAAAGTTTGCGGGACTCCATCCGGAGGGGCAGATCCTGGGTGGACAGCCAAACCTTCTGCCTGAGATGATACAAGGGAGCCGGGATCCGGTGGCGGTCTGCTTTACGTCGATACCTGAAGGGGGTCTTGAGAAGGGCCGACCAGGCTCTCTTTCAGGTACAACGACAGCGGGGGACAAACATCTGGGCCGAAGGTATGCCGATCTCTTCCTCTTGCTCAGGGTAGAGCGGGGGCTGATATCCCAGGGAACACTCAAAGGCCGAGAGACCCATGGCAGAGCAAGGAAGGGTATTGCGGGAATATTCAACCCACATTAGTTGCTGCCACCAGGTGGTGGGGTTGGCGGAGACCAGGCAGCGAAGAGTCGTTTCCAAGTCTTGATTGGCTCGCTCTGACTGGCCGTTGGTCTGGAGGTGGAACCTGGAGGACAGGCTGGCCGACAACCTAATGAGTGTGCAGAATGCCTTCCAGAACCAGGACGAGAACTGAGGACCCCATTCAGAGACCATGTCTACTGGGAGTCCATGGATCTGAAAGACGTGCTGCACCATGAGCTGGGCCGTCTCTTTGGCAGAGGGTAGCTTGGGGACAGGAATGAGGTGAGCGGCTTTGGAAAACCGATCCACTACTGTCAGGATGGCGGTGTTACATCAGATGGGGGGACACCCGTGACAAGGTCCAGGGCTATGTGAGACCATGGACAGTGAGGGACAGGCAGAGATTGAAGGAGACCAGCCGGAGCTTGCAGAGGAGTCTTGTTCTGCGCACAGACCGTGCATGTGGGCCGAAGGTATGCCGACCTCTTCCTCTTGCTCAGGGTAGAGCGGGGGCTGATATCCCAGGGAACACTCAATGGCCGAGAGACCCATGGCAGAGCAAGGAAGGGTATTGCGGGAATATTCAACCCTGCTGGCTCCAGGTGGTGGGGCGACGAACGCGAAGACTTCAGGAATCATGGTAAGCCACCAAAAGCATTGTTGGAAAGGCCGGGGTCTGACGGGAGCTCAGGTGGCAGGCAAGCCTGGAGGATTGGGCCCACTCCAGGACCGAGGAGCGGACTGCATCAGGAAAAACATCCGGTTATCTGGGCCCCAGATTCTCTGGAGAATCCCAGGAAATGTTGTAGCTGCATCCTGGACATTGGCTGGGGCCAATCCCCCACCGCTCTCACCTTCTCAGGATCCATCTGTCTACTCCCTGGAGCGATTATATAACCCCGGAAGGGGATGGTGCAGCGATGGAATTCGCTCTTCTCCGCTTCCACAAAAAGCTGGTTCTCCAGGAGGCGTTGGGGAACCTGTCGGACGTGGAGCACGTGTTCTTGAGCGGAGGCAGGACGGATAAACTCTGCAGCTAGGGACTCCTCAATGCAGGTCTCCATAGCCTTGGTCTCCGGACCCGACAGAGACTACAGTCATTCCTGGGGCGGAGTGGTGCCTGGGAGAAGGTCAATCCCGCAGTCATAGGGTCGGTGCGGCGGAAGCAAAGTGGCCCGGGCCTTACTAAACACCTCCCGGAGGTTCTGGTACTCCGCGGGAATGGCAGAGAGGTCCAGGGCAACTTCTGAGCCCCCAGGAAGACTTCACCGGGTCAGGCTGCCTTTAGGCACTGAGCGTGGCAGAACGGGCTCCAACCCATGATGGAACCAGCACACCAGTCAATAAGGGGATTCTCTGGAGCCAAGAGCATCCCAATACCACGGGAACCTGAGGAGGCTTAATGAACAAGAATTGGATCGAACAAGAATTGGATCGCTGTGGTTCCCTGACACCCGTAGGTTGATGGGAGTGGTATTGTGGGTGACCCGGCCTATAGAGCGCCCGTAAAGCACTATATCGTCCATGGGAATGGAGAGAGGCTGAGTGGGGATTCCTAGCTCGGAGTAGCGTCCATAAAGCTCTCATTGGCCCCAGTCGATGTGTACTCGGAGAGATCTCAACTAATTTCCCCACAGCAAAATGACGAGTAAGGTGAGCCTGGTCTTATAGTAGACAGGTGGAGACAAAATGACCAGTAGTCCCGCAATACTGGCAACTCTTAGTGTGAATCCAGTATAGCCGTTCGGCTAAAGACAGCCTAGCTCTGCCTAGTTGCATTGCCTCGGGAAGAGGTGAATCGGCAGCCTTCGGAGACTCTCTGGGGAACTCAGGTAGCCTCGGGCTCTCTTGGAAATGGAGCCGTCAGGGACTTCCGGGATGCCTCGAGGCGAGATGGAATCATTGGGCGGGTGTGTGAAATCAAATTCCTCACCTTCCTTCATTCCCGTAGTCGCCCATCAATCCGAATGGTCAAGGCGATGAGTGAGTCGAGATCCGTCGGTAGTTCCCGGACTGCAAGCTCGTCCTTTACTTCCTCTGATACTCCATGCAGGAACATGTCAAACAGCGCTTCTGAGTTCCAGGCACTCTCAGCTGTCAACATGTGGAAATCCACCTCATAGTTTGCCACACTGCGGGAGTCTTGTCGAAGCTGGAGTAACTTCTGGGCAGCCTCTCTCCCAGACAATGGAGCATTGAAAACTTTCTTTACCTCCACCACAAACTCCTCCAGACTGAAGCATACGGCCGACTTATGTTCCCATACTGCCGTAGCCCAGGCGAGAGCCCTCCCAGACATCAGCGTGATGAGGTACACTATCTTAGAGCAGTCCAAGGGGAAGGAGGAGGGCTGCAGCTTGATGATGATGAAACACTGAGCGAGAACTGCCTTCTCTCCATCGAAGCGTTCCGGGGGAGGTAAGCGGGGTTCCTGGGAAACCGGGGGGATCGGGAGGCTGCGCTGCTAACAGCTGGGTTACCGAGGGGCTGGGAGGTTATCGTTGTGGGAGGCTACCTAACAGGCAACTTGCGGAACTGCTCCAGCAATGTGTTCAACGCTCAGTCTTGGTGTTCGGCCAAGGTCTGGAACCCTTCCATAAGACCATGAAGCAACTCCTCGTGCCTTTCGATGGTAGCTCCTGGGAGGAGATGGTGTTGCGGACTTGGTGCGAGTCTGCTGGATCAGTCATGGCGAGTTCGTACTATCACGTTTTAGGGAAGACCCAGATGCAGACAGTGTCGAAGTAACAAAAGTTTATTACTAGAACAGGGGCAGGCAAATCAACAGGTCAAGGGCAGGCAGAGGTCAGTAATCCAGATCAGAGACAAAAGGTACAGAACGGCAGGCAGGCTCAGGATCAGCGCAGGCAGAATGGTCAAAACCGGGAAAACTAGAAAACAGGAACTATAGACAAAGACAGGGGCAAGGGGGAAAATGCTGGTAGGCTTGACAGACAAAACGAACTGGCAACAGACAAACAGAGAGCACAGGTATAAATACCCTGAGGATAATGGGGAAGATGGGCGACACCTGGAGGTGGGTGGAGACAAGCAAAGACAGGTGAAACAGATCAGGGTACGACACTGGTAGAAGCAGAGTATGATAAGGGGATGAATACAGTTCTGGCGTTTGATTGCAAATATAGAGGGAGTCGAAAAGAGAACACAGAAGGCTGCTGTATAAAACACCTGTCTCCAGATTACATCTTCAAACTAAGGGCAACCATGGCATAGATGGCAGAGAGGGAGAAAGATCTGATTATTCTTATGGCATTGCACACGGTCAGTGTGAACCAGAATGACTTGACACAACGAGCCAAGCAAGCTGTACAAACAAAACGGAAATGACACAGGACGTCATATTTCATGAAAGTGGTTGCAGTCTGTCATGAAGCGTTCATCCATGTATACGGGTCAGAGTCTAACTACAGTTTCAGATATTTTAAGTTTCTAATATTGTCATAAAGTTGTTTTCATTGCAAGTTAAGCTTACTACCTCTAGCTAGCTGATGTTAGGTGGATGGCTCGCTAGCTAACATTAGCGTTAAATGTATGATCTATGTAGTAATATTATCTCAGAAAGAAATTTGCATTCCTAGTTATAGCCTAATGTTAACTAGCTGACATTGAACGTATTTGGTTAACTTTAGCTAGCTATGATAATCGGTTTGTATTGCTAGTACTCTATGTATTGGGATTATGGTTCATTGTTTAGCTAGCTAGCTACATGTCTAAACAAAAGACCCCAAGTTAAAGCATACTGTTAGCTAGCTAGCTGACGTTAGATGGCTGACTCGCTAGCTAACATTACATGTATGATATGTGAAAGTGATATTATATCAGCAAGCCATTTGCACTGATAGTTATAGCCTAATGATAGCTAGCTAACTAGTTAACATTGAACGTATTTGGTTAACTTTAGCTAGCTATGACAGTCGGTTTGTATTACTAGTACTCTATGGATTGGAATTATGGTTCATTGTTTAGCTAGCTAGCTAGCTACATGTCTTAACAAAAGACTCCACTTCACCAGATGACCCATCAAGTTAGCCAGGTTTGTCTGATGGTGATTACGGCTGTCTATTGTATAATAATGCAAAAATGTTTGTGTCTGAAATTTGTCTTTCAGCATCAGTAGAACACGCCTGACTCTCCTCCACCAGTCATACAATGAAAATGCTCTAATGCCTCCCATCAAAAAGAGCTGGCCCAAGCAAGAACAGGTTACACCTGAGGACTTGCAGATGGTTGGACTGGAGGATGGTACAGTGCTGGTGGAAAGCTATGGCTGGCAACAACACCTGACTCCGTACTCCAGGCCGCTGCCACAGATCAAGCAGTACCAGCACTTCAGGTGAATATCATTTCGTCATCTCATATGTATATACCATCTACTGCATCTTGCCATCTTGATGTAATTAAATGTATCACTAGCCACTTTAAATAATGCCACTTTATATAATGTTCTCATACCCTACATTACTCATCTCATATGTATATACTGTACTCTATACCATCAACTGCATCTTGCCTATGCCGTTCGACCATCACTCATTTATATATTTTTATGTACATATTCGTATTCATTCCTTTACACTTGTGTGTATAAGGTAGTTGTTGTGGAATTGTTAGGTTATATTACTTGTTAGATATTACTGCATGGTCGGAACTAGAAGCACAAGCATTTCGCTAGACTTGCATTAACCTGTTTGGGCTGCAAGGGGCAGTATTGAGTAGCCAGATAAAAGGTGCCCATTTCAAACGGCCTCGTACTCAATTCTTGCTCGTACAATATGCATATTATTATTACTATTGGATAGAAAACACTCTCTAGTTTCTAAAACCGAGGCTCTCTTCTACTTCCTGCCTATAAATGGTCATGAGATCTATTAGTATACATGCACGTCATACACCTTCCCCTGGGTGTCAAGAGGCTGTGAGAGAAGAAATTAGGTGATTATCTTGGTCTGAGATGGAACACATCATCTTGGAATGACGTATCCACCATTTTCGGTACTCTGAAGAGCGCGAGGTGGACAGTGGGATTGCCTTTTGTTTAGCTGCCGTTATAGGCGACTATTATCTCCGGCTTTGATTTTATTTGATACATGTCACCATATCATCGTAAAGTATGTTTTTTCAATATAGTTTCATCAGATTATTGAAAATTTTTCGGGAGTTTTGCCGTGTTCCGTTCTCTTCCGTTTGTTGACATGGAGAGCGTCGTGCCACTCGGCTAGTGTGCATGCTAAATGAAGAGGGAAAGTTGCCGTTCTAAATCCAAACAACGACTGTTCTGGACAAAGGACACCTTGTCCAACATTCTGATGGAAGATCAGCAAAAGTAAGAAACATTTTATGATGCTATTTCATATATCTGTCGTAGATGTGAACTGGTCGTCGGCGCCCAAGTGTTTCTGGCTATTGTGCTAAGCTAATATAACGCTACATTTTGTTTTCGCTGTAAAACACTTAATAAATCGGAAATATTGGCTGGAATCACAAGACGCCTGTCTTTCATTTGCTGTACACTATGTATTTTTCAGAAATGTTTTATGATGAGTAATTAGGTATTTGACGTTGGTGTCTGTAAGTTTTATGGCTGCTTTCGGTGCAATTTCTGATTGTAGCTGCAATGTAAACTATGATTTATACCTGAAATATGCACATTTTTCTAACAAAACATATGCTATACAATAACTTTGTTATCAGACTGTCATCTGATGAAGTTGTTTCTTGGTTAGTGGCTATTTATATCTTTATTTGGTTGAATTTGTGATAGCTACTGATGGAGTAAAAAACTGGTGGAGTAAAAAAAGTGGTGTCTTTTGCTAACGTGGTTAGCTAATAGATTTACATATTGTGTCTTCCCTGTAAAACATTTTAAAAATCGGACATGTTGGCTGGATTCACAAGATGTTTACCTTTCATATGCTGTATTGGACTTGTTAATGTGTGAAAGTTAAATATTTAAAAAAATATATATTTTGAATTTCGCGCCCTGCACTTGAGCTGGCTGTTGTCATAAGTGTACCGGCGTCGGGCTGCAGCCATAAGAAGTTAACATCTGCTAACCATGTGTATGTGACAAATACATTTGATTTGATTTGATTTTAATTGCATTGTATGAGGTTATTATTCTTATCTAAACTTGGGAGGTGAATTGATGTTAAGCAAGGTTGTAATGTATTTTTTACAGTTTCGATGCTCTGGAGCCTGGTGTTGTTCGGACTCAGTCGGGACCAGGTTTCAGCTGCTGCGCAACGCTGACATCCTTCCTCCCATAGATGGCCTGTCTGTACAAGCACCACCTGGACTGGACACAGCTAGACAAACTTATCTTTTTGAGAAGATAAGGGAGTTTTGAATTAAAGATGCTATGGACATCACATGTCCTGCACCAAAGTCAAGGGCAGGACAGAAACAGGCTCTCCAAATATAGATTCCCTTGTTCATGCATGGTTCGGACGGACCAGTTCATCGCTGGGGGCGAGTTCGCAGTCATCAGCACTATCTGCAGTGCCTCCATGGACATTCACATGATTCTCTTCTAACACACACGCCATACGTTGCTGCTACCATTTCTTTTTTTAACCTGCTGCTGTGCCACTTTACCCCTGATTGTATGCATTTAACTACCTCATCTATCGTCAGAATCATTGATATTGTTCTTGTACATACTGTATGTTATTTTGTTCTTTCTCTACTGGCATTGACACTTTTTTTCTTTATATTGACACTATATATTTTTGATATTGCTACTATGCAAGTAACCATTTCGCTGTACTGTTTACACCTTCTGTAGAGACCCATCCACTTAGCAAGCTGTGGCTGGGGGTTATAGCATTTCTTTCACATTACCCATCAATTTAGACAAGTGTGTCTGGGTAAGCGTCGTCTAATATTATATATTTTGATTTTGATTTTATTATTTATTATTGAATATTTAAAACATACAATATACTTGCAGTGAAGCCTCTCAGCAACTACATCACATTAGTCATCTAACAGTCTCCCATCCAGAACAACACACAGAAGCAACCAGGGTCAACACCCTGCTCAAGGGCACGTCGACAGATCTCCCACAAGGTCAAAAATGGGGACCCGAAACAGCGATCCATCAGCCACTGGCCCAAGGTCCCAACTGCCAGGCCAATAGCACTCCAAGATCCCCCCACAGTTCCCCAAGAGCTGCCCCTCAACTATCCAACCCCACCCCAAGACAAATTAAATAATTCCATTCCCCACCCCCAAGCCCCCCGTCCCAGATGCACCAACAACCAACAAAAGAGATAAAAGACAAAGACAAAGGAAAACAAAAATGCAAAAAACATCAAGGACAACAAAAATCATAACAGCGTCATCTAATATTTATAAAATATTTTTATCTGGACACTTTCTGTATACCTTGAATTTTTCCTTATTGTACGCTACTACTTTTACCACCTTTAGTCTTAATCTTTACCACACTACAAGACCTTTAGCACATGACCACACATGTGAATATGTAAAGAGATGGGTGGGGCTAAGGCTTAAGAGGGTGTGATCAATGCTAAATGGGTGTACACAAAAAAGCTCTCCAGTAGGTGTACCAAAACATTCAAGGGCCATTTTCTCAAAAAGTGGGGTTAAAAGTTTAACAACTTTCAAAGCACGACTTTCCCATTGTATCTCAAATTTTGTAGCCCTGAGTCATTTTATCCAATGTAAAAAACACAATTTCAAATTTTTCTACATAAGACCGAATCAAAGCAGTCGGTCACAAATGGACTCACAGCTCAAGCTTTCACCATGACACACACACACACACACACACACACACACACACACACACACACACACACACACACACACACACAGTGTTCACAATGACCAGTGTATCAGCTCAAACAGATATATAAGGCCTTGCTGGATATGGTCGAGAGCATACTAAGACAGCACATAGACATGCACAGGTACACACAGGCGCACACACAGGCACACACAGGCATGCATGCAGCACTCACTGAATTATTTTTAGTCTCTAAACTCACTGGCGTAAAGACACTGCATCAGACATAAGGGCTATCCAATACTGCTCGTGAGAAAAATAATGGCTATGACAAAACTCTAGAGTTGAATTGATAAACCAACACTTACCCTGATGTATTCAATAATATTGAGTTTACCATTTGTTGGCTAGTTTGGGGTTCATGTCTAATCAAGGGTAGGCCTGGAAGGCATGAATTGCCTCCAGAGTTGATTATTAACCCAACAACCTAAAAGGACAGTATCTCACTGCCTCTATTGATCAGTTAAATGGATCTTAAAGGTGCATGTGGGTGTACCAGTGTGTGTGAGAAAGAGAGCGATAAAAAGAGAGGTGAGAGAGAGAGAGATAAAGAGAGAGATAATTAAAGAGAGAGAGGGAAAGAGAGAGGGGGGATAAAGAGAGATAATTAAAGAAAGAGAGAGATACAAAAGAGAGATAATTAAAGAGAGAGAGATACAAAGAGAGAGAGATAAAGAGAGTTAGAATGAAAGAGAGGGAGAGAAAGAGAGAGATGAAGGGAGACAGATAAAGGGAGACAGAAAGAGTGATAGAAAGAGAAATAAAGACTGTGAGAGAGATAGAGAGAAGGGTATTAGGGAGACAGAGATAGGGAAAAACAGAGAAAGAGAAATATAAAGAGAGAGAGAAAATATAAACTGCTCAAAAAAATAAAGGGAACACTTAAACAACACAATGTAACTCCAAGTCAATCACACTTCTGTGAAATCAAACTGTCCACTTAGGAAGCAACACTGATTGACAATACATTTCACATGCTGTTGTGCAAATGGAATAGACAACAGGTGGAAAGTATAGGCAATTAGCAAGACACCCCCAATAAAGGAGTGGTTCTGCAGGTGGTGACCACAGACCACTTCTCAGTTCCTATGCTTCCTGGCTGATGTTTTGGTCACTTTTGAATGCTGGCGGTGCTTTCACTCTAGTGGTAGCATGAGACGGAGTCTACAACCCACACAAGTGGCTCAGGTAGTGCAGCTCATCCAGGATGGCACATCAATGCGAGCTGTGGCAAGAAGGTTTGCTGTGTCTGTCAGCGTAGTGTCCAGAGCATGGAGGCGCTACCAGGAGACAGGCCAGTACATCAGGAGACGTGGAGGAGGCCGTAGGAGGGCAACAACCCAGCAGCAGGACCGCTACCTCCGCCTTTGTGCAAGGAGGAGCAGGAGGAGCACTGCCAGAGCCCTGCAAAATGACCTCCAGCAGACCACAAATGTGCATGTGTCTGCTCAAACGGTCAGAAACAGACTCCATGAGGGTGGTATGAGGGCCCGACGTCCACAGGTGGGGGTTGTGCTTACAGCCCAACACCGTGCAGGACGTTTGGCATTTGCCAGAGAACACCAAGATTGGCAAATTCGCCACTGGCGCCCTGTGCTCTTCACAGATGAAAGCAGGTTCACACTGAGCACATGTGACAGACGTGACAGAGTCTGGAGACGCCGTGGAGAACGTTCTGCTGCCTGCAACATCCTCCAGCATGACCGGTTTGGCGGTGGGTCAGTCATGGTGTGGGGTGGCATTTCTTTGGGGGGCCGCACAGCCCTCCATGTGCTCGCCAGAGGTAGCCTGACTGCCATTAGGTACCGAGATGAGATCCTCAGACCCCTTGTGAGACCATATGCTGGTGCGGTTGGCCCTGGGTTCCTCCTAATGCAAGACAATGCTAGACCTCATGTGGCTGGAGTGTGTCAGCAGTTCCTGCAAGAGGAAGGCATTGATGCTATGGACTGGCCCGCCCGTTCCCCAGACCTGAATCCAATTGAGCACATCTGGGACATCATGTCTCGCTCCATCCACCAACGCCACGTTGCACCACAGACTGTCCATGAGTTGGCGAATGCTTTAGTCCAGGTCTGGGAGGAGATCCCTCAGGAGACCATCCGCCACCTCATCAGGAGTATGCCCAGGCGTAGTAGGGAGGTCATACAGGCACGTGGAGGCCACACACACTACTGAGCCTCATTTTGACTTGTTTTAAGGACATTACATCGAAGTTGGATCAGCCTGTAGTGTGGTTTTCCACTTTAACTTTGAGTGTGACTCCAAATCCAGACCTCCATGGGTTGATAAATTTGATTTCCATTGATAATTTTTGTGTGATTTTGTTGTCAGCACATTCAACTATGTAAAGAAAAAAGTAGTTAATAAGAATATTTCAGTCATTCAGATCTAGGATGTGTTATTTTAGTGTTCCCTTTATTTTTTTGAGCAGTGTATATAAAGACAGATAAAGAGAACAAGAGAGAGAGAGAGATGAAGGGAAACAGATAAAAGGAGACAGAAAGAGTGATAGAAAGAGAAATAAAGACAGTGAGAGAGATAGAGAGACAAAGAGAGAGAGAGATAGAGAGAAGGGTATTAGGGAGAAAGAGGAAAAACAGAGAGAGAGAAAGAGAGAGAGAAAAGATATATAAAGACAGATAAAGAGAACAAGAGAGAGAGAGAATGTGCGTGTGGGGTATGGGGTACGGGGGTATGTGTGTACATCTAGAATTCTTGGAAATGTATTGGTAAACGACATACAGTGTAGCACAGCACAAATAAATATAAAATACAATTATATTTGTCACATGCGCCGAAGACAACAGCCGAAATGCTTCCTTACGAGTCCTTAACCAACAATGCAGAGTTTTTAAAAAGTAAGTAAGAAAAGTTTGCTAAACTAAAGGAAATATTGTAACACAATAACAAGGCTATATACAAGGGGTACCTGTAACGAGTCAATGTGCAGGGGTACGGGGTAGTAGAGGTAATTGAGGTAATATGTACACTACCGTTCAAAAGTTTAGGGTCACTCAATGTTATTTTTTGTCCATTAAAATAACATCAAATTGATCAGAAATACAGTGTAGACATTGTTAATGTTGTAAATGACTTTTGTTGCTGGAAATGGCAGATTTTTTATGGACTATATAATAAGGCGTACAGAGGCCCATTATCAGCAACCATCACTCCTGTGTTCCAATGGCACGTTGTGTTAGCTAATCCAAGTTTATCATTTTAAAAGGCTAATTGATCATTAGAAAACCCTGTTGCAAGTATGTTAGCACAGTTGAAAACTGTTGTGCTAATTAAAGAAGAAAGATTAAAGAAGCAATAGAACTGGCCTACTTTAGACTAGTTGAGTATCTGGAGCATCAGCATTTGTGGGTTCGATTACAGGCTCAAAATGGCCAGAAACATAGAACTTTCTTCTGAAACTCTTCAGTCTATTCTTGTTCTGAGAAATGAAGGCTATTCCATGCAAGAAATTGCCAAGAAACTGAAGATGTTGTACAACGCTGTGTACTACTCCCTTCACAGTACAGCGCAAACTGCCTCTAACCAGAATAGAAAGAGTGGGAGGCCCCGGTGTACAACTGAGCAAAAGGACAAGTGCATTAGAGTGTCTAGTTTGAGAAACAGACACCTCACAAGCCCTCAACTGCCAGCTTCATTAAATAGTACCCGCAAAACACCAGTCTCAACGTCAACAGTGAAGAGGCGACTCCGGGATGCTGGCCTTGTAGGCAGAGTTGCAAAGAAAAAGCCATATCTCAGACTTGCCAATAAAAAGAAAAGATTAAGATGGGCAAAAGAACACAGACACTGGACAGAGGAGTGGCCAGCACAGTCACTGGATCTCAACCCTATTGAGCTGTTGTGGGAGCAGCTTGACCGTTTGGTACGTAAGAAGTGCCCATCAAGCCAACTCGTGGGAGGTGCTTCAGGAAGCATGGGGGGAAATGTCTTCAGATTACCTCAACAAATTGACAACTAGAATGCTGAAGGTCTGCAAGGCTGTAATTGCTGCAAATGGAGGATTCGTTGACGAAAGCAAAGTTTGAAGGACACAATTAATTATTTAAATTAAAAATCATTATTTATAGCCTTGTCAACATCTTGACTATATTTCCCATTGATTTTGTAACTCATTTCATGTATGTTTTCATAGAAAACAAGAACATTTCGAAGTGACCCCAAACTTTTGAATGGTAGTGTACATGTAGGTAGGGGTAAAGTGACTATGCATACTGTAGATACTAAACAGAGAGTTGCAGCAGCCTGTGTGAAGCGTGTGAAGGAATGTGTGTGTGTGTGTGCATGCGTGCTTGTGTGTGTGTGGCGTCAATATGCATGTGTGTGTGGCGTCAATATGCATGTTTGTGTGTGTATGTGTGTGTGTGTGTGGCGTCAATATGTATGTCTGTGTGTGTGTATAGAGGTCCTGGATGGCAGGGAGCTTGGTAAAAGTGATGTACTGGGCCGTACGCACTTACCTCTGCAGCGCCTTACGGTCGGATGCCGAGCAGTTGCCATATCAAATGATGATGCAACCAGTCAGGATGCTCTCGATGGTGCAGCTGTAGAACATTTTGAGGATCTGAGGAACCATGCCAAATCTTTTCAGCCTTTCAGCCATGGTGAAATAGGCATTGTCGTGCCCTCCTTACGACTGTGTTGGTGTGTTTGGACCATGATATGTCCTTAGTGATGTGGACACCGAGTAACTCTCAACTTTCGCCACTGCAGCCCCATCGATGTCAATGGGGGCATGCTCCATCCTCTTTTTCCTGTAGTCCACGATCAGCTCCTTTGTCTTGCTCACGTTGAGGGAGAGGTTGTTGTCATGGCACCACACTGCCAGGTCTCTGACCTCCACCCTATAGGCTGTCTCATCGTGGCCGGTGATCAGGCCTTCCATCGTTGTGTCGTCAGCAAAAGTAATGATTGTGTTGGAGTCGTGCATGGCTGAACAGGGAGTATAGGATGGGACTAAGCACGCACCCCTAGAGGCCCCCGTGTTGAGGGTCAACGTGGCGGATGTGTTCTTGCATACCCTCACCACCTGGGGGTGGCCCGTCAGGATGTCCATGATCCAATTGCAGAGGGAGGTGTTCAGTACCAGGGTCCATAACTTATTGATGAGCTTGGAGGGCAGTAGGGTGTTGAATGCTGAGCTGTAGTCAATGAACAGCATTCTCACGTAGGTGTTCCTTTGGCCCAGGTGGGAAAGGGCAGTGTGGAGTGCAATAGAGACTGCGTCGTCCATGGATCTGTTGGGGCGGTATGTGAATTGAAGTGCGTCCAGGGTTCCTGAGATGATGGTGTTGATGTGAGCCATGACCAGCCTTTCAAAGCATTTCATGGCTACAGATGTGAGTGCTACATCCGGTAGTCATTTAGGCAGGTTACCTTAGCATTCTTGGGCACAGGGCCTATGGTGGTCTGCTTGAAACATGTAGGTATTACAGACTCAGACAGGGAGAGGTTGAAAATAACAGTGAAGACACTTGCCAGCTGGTCAGCGCATGCTCTGAGTATGTATCCTGGTAATCCGTCTGGCCCTGTGGCCTTGTGAATGTTAACCTGTTTCAGGACTTACTCGCATTGGCTACGGAGAGCGTGATCACACAGTCATCCAGCACAGCTGGTGCTCTTATGCATGGTTCAGTGTTGCTTGCCTCGAAGCGAGCATACAAGGCATTTCACTCGTCTGGTAGGCCCATGTTACTAGGTCGCTTGCGGCTGAGTCTATCTTCGCCCTGTTTCGTAGGGCAAAGTATCACAAAGTAGCACAATTAGTCAGGAGCCTGTAAAACGGTGGCCATCCCCTCCGACACCATTCTGCATCTCTTACAACAAATATAATTCAAAAAGTTACCTTTAATTTTATTAAGACAATTCCAGCTGATATCTGAATACAGTACTGTAGCAGTCCAAAGCTATTGATGAGGGTTTTTTCAACAACTGCTGCTATGCAGTCCTGAATTCCTCTGCAGGTTACTGTGCATTGTCTCAATAAATGGCTTTTGTCTATAGCAATGCCATAGTCAGACAGACAATAAAAACAACTAATTTCTCACGTATTTTGTGTGTGTGTGTGTGTGTGTGTGTGTGTGTGTGTGTGTGTGTGTGTGTGTGTGTGTGTGTTTGTATGTGTGTGTGAGATAGAGAGGGGTCAAACAGACACATGTGTATGGATCATTCAAGGTTAGTCTTCCACAGACGCACACAGAGCGTGAGAGTCCACTTCACAAGAGACTTGCAATATACCCATATACCAGCTCCAGGCTTTATAACTGACATAGAGACGACATCTCTGGGAGTTAAATGTGAGCTTTATCGCGTATGATCTCTCTTTATTGAGTTAAAGTCTAGACTGGTGAAAGGTGCTGGTCAGCAGAAGGAGGCCCAGCAGTGAGTGATTATATACCTTACATCTCCACAGGGTTTTTGGGCACCTGCCCACGCATCTGATGATGTGTGTTTAAAGAACATCACAGAGCATTATTTAAGTGGATAGAGAGAGCGAGAGAGAGAGAGAGAGAGAGAGAGACTGTATTGAGAGTAAGTGGCTATTGTGTGTGTGTCCAATCCATCCATGCTACAAAGGAGTGGTTCGATAGATAATTACATAGGATGGGAGATGTTTTGTGGAACTACATAAAGTTTCTCAAGTGAATCTAAAACTCGAAGCTTGAAGACAGTTTGATGGATTGGAGTGTACTGTATATGTGATATTGCTCATCAATTTGAGAGTGAACGTGATTTGAAATGGTGAAGAGGAGCGAAGAGCACTTAACTAACCTCTAGTGGGACTAATGCATGTACATGCAGGAGACTTCGAGAAATCTTAAGTGTCTAGTTCCCTTAAAGGCAGAGGAAGAAGAAATGAACGGAGAGATGAAGCCAAAGAGAGAGTCAGAGAGAGATAGCGAGAGATAGTGGAAGACTACAATCCACATCAGCTCAAACCCACCTCAGGGTAGCATTTGAACAAGAGGCCCTTAGGGTATGAGTCGAACGACGAGGAGTATCCATTAGTGAGAACATGTAAAGAGCACCCCAGTGCAGTGTGGGTAAGGGTAAGGCGGCCCCTCACACAGGCTGCATCACAAATGGCACCCTATTTCCTACATAGCACACAGTAGTGGACTATATACGAATTGGGTACCATTTGGCATGCAACCATACTGTAACAATGTCACAGACGGACCTAACCCTCTTTATTCCAGTATACAGGAGTGGAGTGGAGTTCTGAGCTCTGCTCACTAATGTTCACTTGAACAAATGTTCATGTGCAGGCAACACGTAATGGCTGGCTGAGTGCTGAGAGCAGGGAGGATATGGATGAGGGTTTAACAACGCAGGCCTGTCCCGGACCCCATTAGAAAGCCTTCAGTGTCAGAGCTAAAGCGCTAATTGCAGTACAGTGAGCATATTACTGTACCAAGCCTATATTTGTGGGGTTAATGTTACGCTAGGTTATGCTAGGCTAGTTACTATGAACACACAGCTAGGATTGAGGCTAATGCTAACAGTGCTAAGTGAGAATGTATCAGTGCTGACCTCCACAGACAGGACTGACTGCAGCTCATTCCCCAGCCCAGACAAGTGCCAGGGCCTAGGGCTATCTGTCAGGTTCCTCTCATCAGAGCGGTTAGCCATTTAGCTCACTAACCCCTCCGGCCCTCAGCAGAATTAGTCCAGATCTCATATATAAACTGGAGCTAAAGTCATCAAACATCCTGAGACTTGGGTTCAGAGTGAAAGGAATATGGTTTTGCATCTTTGTTTTCAGTGCTACTGACTGAGACCACAGCCAAAATCTTACACAAGCAGTGAAACAGATCAAACCATTTTTATTAGACAGATAATTATGAGAGATAGCAGAGCAACATTATAAAACCCTTCTGTCCCCAGGCACCCCTCTCTGACACACACACACACACACACACACACACACACACACACACACACACACACACACACACACACACACACACACACACACACACACACACACACACACACACACACACACACACACACTTTACTAACTCACCACAACACCTTAGTGAGATCCTTGGAGTGATTGGAGGAGACAGATAGTAATCAAGATGAGACAGAGGAGTAATCAGAGAGACAGATGAGGGATAGAGGAAGAAAGTGGGCATGAGTGTAGGTGGGAAAGAAAAAAGAGATGGCGGTAAATGCAGAGAGAGAAAGAGGTAGAGAGAGCGAGAGAGGGGATGGCACAAGAGAGAAGGGTAAGCAAGGAATGCAAAGAGACAGAGAGGTAGACTTAACCTTGCGAGAGAGAAAGAGAGTGGTGGAAGAAGATCTTTAAAGGACAAGGGAGTGGGGAGGGGTTGCAGAAGTACTGGGTAAAGTGAAAAAGAGAGAGATTAAGAATGGAGGAGAGGTGGCAGGAGCGATGTAGAGAGAGAGAGGGGAAGCGAGGGAGGCACATGGAGAGTGAGAGTAAAGGCATATAGAGAAAGCAAGAGGCAGAGAGAGAGAGATAGAAGGAAGGACAGAGGGAGAGAGAGTGAAAGAGAGAGAGAGCGAGTGATAACGAATGCAAAAACCTAAGAAAGAAATTGAGGAACCTATCCAACCAAAAACACAGAGACCCAGAAAACCTGAGCCAACATCTTCACTATGGTGAAACACTAAAACAGGACAGAAATACACGAAGAAAAAAGAAGGAACAACACATCAAAAATTAGCTCAATGTAAATAGAAGAATCCATGGAATCTAACCACTTCTGGGAATATTGGAACACACTAAACAAACAACAACATAAGAGCTATCTATCCAAATTAGAGTGTGGATAAACCACTTCTCCAATCTTTTTGGCCCTATAACAAAGTACAAACAGCAAAAACATATAGTATACATGACCAATTATACATCTTAGAGTCAGTTATTAAAGACTACCAGAACCAACACTGGGCAAAAAGGGTCTATATCAGGGAACACTTTTATATTTTAGAGACCACAGACCATTTCCAATGCATATTTTGAGTTTTCTGGATATGCACCACATCCTGACAAATTCTGAATCCAGATGTCTTTTAGACATGATATTGGGATTATTCCGAATATCACACATGGACATACCTATGGCCGGATATGGACTCATTCAGTATCCTGTGATATGTGCCATCCTGTTTTCTCTCTTCATGTTGACAAATACTGACTTCATACATTGCATATCTGTGTTTTCTCAGCACATTCTCTATATTAAGCTATATTTATTCCAGATATGCTACTCTTGGCTGAGGTCCATATCCACATCTTGATATGCTGAAAATAAGGATGATTTATGATGCATTTTTTTTGTTTTCAGCACCTGCTCAATAATTTGACAAATATGAAATCCATATTTTTCTTTCATACACATATCATTTTTGGATATCATATATGGTATGGCCGGATATTGACTCATTAGATATCCTGAGTGAGGCCTATGTGGACATATTATATTCTCTATATGATGACAAATACTGACAGTAGGCCTACATATTATACATAATTTTCTCAGCACATAAATACATATAGTCTTGACTGAGGTCATATAAGTATCTTGATATGCTTTTTCATATGCTGAAAATAAGGACTATTTCTGATGCATTTCTGAGTTATGAGGACATGCTCAATAATTTCACAAACATTAAATCCATATAATTTTTTCTGAAAATAGCTATAATTTTGTATTCCCTCTGCATAAAGGCGAGCGCAAACCGCAAGCTAACAGCACTGTAACTGGTAGCCTAGCAACAAGAATCACATATTTTCTGGATTCTCCAATTTCATGTAATGAATTACAGGACAAAATACAAACCCTTCAAACCAAAATAGCCTGTGGTATTGAAGGTATCCTAAATTAAATGATGAAATATACAGACCACAAATTCCAATTGGCTATACGTAATCTGTTTAACTATATCCTCAGCTCTGGCATCTTCCTCAATACTTGGAACCAAGGACTGATCACCCCAATCCACTAAAGTGTAGACAATGTCCTTGATTTATTTAGAATTCAAGGCACACTTAACAAGCATGGCTACCACAGCATTCCGCAGCGATTTGCCATCCCATCTGGTTTGTGCTTAGTGAATAAATCACCAACAGTGTCATCAGCAAAGCACCCCCACACCATCACACCTCCTTCATGTTTCATGTGGAAATCACATATGCGGAGATCATCCGTTCACCTACTCTGCGTCTCACAAAGACACGGCAGTTGGAACCAAAAATCTCGAAATTTGGACTCATCAGACCAAAGGACAGATTTACACCGGTCTAATGTCCATTGCTCGTGTTTCTTGGCCCAAGCAAATCTCTCCTTATTGGTGTCATTTAGCAGTGGTTTCTTTGCAGCAATTCGACCATGAAGGCCCGATTCACGCAGTCTCTTCTGAACATTGATGTTGAGATGTGTTTGTTACTTGAACTCTGTGAAGCATGTATTTGGGTTGCAATTTCTGAGACTGGTAACTCTGGGTCTTCCTTTCCTGTGGCGATCCTCATGAGAGCCAATTTCATCATAGTGCTTGATGGTTTTTGCGACTGCACTTGAAGAAACTTTCAAAGCTCTTGAAATTTTCCGGATTGACTGACTGTATACCTTTCGGTTACAAGTCCAATGCTCTAACCACTAGGCTACCTGCCACCTCATGAAGCTGGTTGACAGAATGCCAAGAGTGTGCAAAGTTGTCATCAAGGCAAAGGGTGGCTACTTTCAAGCTAAAAAATCTAATATATTTGGATTTGTCTAATGATTTTTTGGTTACTACATGATTCCCTATGTGTTATGTCATAGTGTTGATGTATTCACTATTATTAAACAATGTAGAAAATAGTACAAATAAAGAAAAACACTTGAATGAGTAGGTGTCCAAACTTTTGACTGGTACTGGATATATCAACAAATTGGCGAGGGCTCTAGAAAAGTCTGAAGCACCCGACCCTACCCTAGTAGACTCTGAAGTCAAATGTTTACTGTTTACAGATGATCTGGTGCTTCTGTCCCCAACCAATGAGGACCTACATCAGCACCTAGATATTCTGTACAGATTCTGTCAGACTTGGATCCTGACAGTTATTTTCAGTAAGACAAAAATAATGGTGTTCAAAAAAAGGTCCAGTTGCCAGCACCACAAATACAAATTCCACCTAGACACTGTTGCCTTACAGCACACAAAAAAACTATGACTACCTCGTTCTAAACATCAGCATCACAGGTAACTTCCACAAAGCTGTGAATGATCTGAAAGACAAGGCAAAAAAAGGACATTATATTCCATCAAAAGGAACACAACATTTGACATCCCAATTAGGATCTGGTTAAAAATACTTGAATCAGTTATAGAACCCATTGCCCTCTATGGTTGTGAGGTCTGGGGTCCACTTACCAACCAATAACTCACAAAAAGGAGACAAACACCAAATTGAGACTGCATGCAGAATTCTACCAACAAAATCCTCCGTGTACAACCTAAAATACCAAATAACGCATGCAGAGCACAATTCGAACGATTCCAGCGAATTATTAAAGTCCAGAAAAAGCAATTAAAAGAGATTGAATATTCAGAGAGAGACCCAACCAAATCATGAGAAAACATGATTTGGTTATTTGGCCCTATTTTGCCATAAAGAGAGAATACACCGTAGCATAATACCTGACCACTGTGACTGACCCAAAATTAAGAAAAGCTTTGACTATGTACAGACTCCATGAGCGTGGCCTTGAAATCAAGAGAGGCCGCCATAGGCAGACCTGGCTCTCAAGAGAAAACAGGCTACGTGCCCACTGCCCACAAAATGAGGTGGAAACTGAGCTGCACTTCCTAACCTCCTGCTAAATGTATTACCATATTAGAGACACATATTTCCCTCAGATTACACAGACCCTCAAATCATTTGAAAACAAATCCAATCGTGATAAACTTCCATATCTACTAGGTGAAATATCTCAGTGTGCCACAAGAAAAGGGCAACCAGCGGAGAACAAACACCATTGTAAATACAACCTTTATTTATCTGTTTATATACAGTATTTTCCCTTTCATACTTCAACTATTTGCACATAGTTACAACATTGTACATGTCCAATAATATAACATTTGAAATGACTATATTCTTTTAAAACTTTAGTGAGTGTAATGTTTACTAATGTTTCCCTTGTTCATTTCCCTTTTGCTTAGAGAGAGAGAGAGAGAGAGAGAGATGCAGAAATGTAGTGATCAGCGTGGGGCTGTGACCCCACTTAGTGGAGCTGCTGAAAGCTTTCCGCTTCACTGAGACACCGCATGGAAACACACACACACAGTCACACACACACACAGCGTGCCATGGAGCATCCTACAAGAACACACACACACACACAAGCCATACTAATGAGAACACACACACACAACCAACAATTAGCCCATAATTAACATACCTGCAATGTCCTTGCAATCCCAACAAAGTTATTGTGTGTGCGTGCGTGTGTGTCAGGGTTTCTGTTCAACAAGCTCTCACAGTCAGAATTAGACGTGCATCCATGTTTCTGAAAAGTCACATTTCGAAGTGTTTAAGGGTAAGTTTAGACATTAACTCTGCATATATATGGTTAGGGTTAAGTTCAGGCATTAACTCCAAGTTCGTAAAGTTAGGCGTTAACTCCAAATGGTTATGGTAAAGGTTAAGGTTCGGGATAAGCTTAAAATAAAAACATAAAAAACAACCTTTCTATTGCTAGATCAGAACTTGCAAACTTTGGAATCAGAGGTAGATGCTTACACCCATCTGCCAACTCTGTCTACAACGCCCTAGCAAAGCCGAAACCTACTTGAAGGTAACAGCGCTCACTGCTGTCCCTAGTGGCCGGTTTCCACGTCATCTCCTGATGTCCTCAGACATGGATGGATGTCTAATACTGACTTGTATCACGGGTGACCTGGCTGTTCCGTTAGCCGGCTTTTGGACAAATTAAAACAACATTTTGACAATAAATAAAAATGAATGGGAGAAAAAAAATGCCATTGTAAAATAATGCTTTTTATTCATTGATGGAAATACCAGTCGATGGAAATACATTTGACCATCATGCTTATCGGTCTATAGCTTAATTTGCATAATTTAGCGGAATTAAATTGGCTTGTGTGTATTTTCATTAGTCATCATGCATCTTATTTATCCAACACAACCATTACATGCACACATCATGCACACAGCAGCTATTTTGTGCACAATTTTGGGGGGGAGGGTAATAATATGACATTTTGATTGTGTCCTTATTTATTTTTTTACTCCACATACAAATGTACGCATACGAACAACAACTTACAGATGCACACAAACAAACAATGACTATATCTCATCTGCCCAGACCCGCATGCTCACAACTTCATCCCCAGTGCCTGCATAACTGGTTGCCACTTGGCCTTAAATTATATACATTTGTTTTTCTCGGTCACCTATGCTATTTCAATATTTTAAAAATAAATCATTCGAGTTTTCCATTGTGTTAATGATGGCGGATTGATTAATTTCCAAGTTTTAGTATACATTTTTCAAGATGAGTGATGAAAAGAGAATCATCCAGCCCATTGGGTATCTCACACCCCCATATGTTATGTCTTGAAATGTGCAGACAGACAGATTAAAAGCAAGTTTACATTGTAATAATTCTGACAGAGACATTTCTAGATCCACCCACAACTTCCAGACTTTATAGCATTCCCAGAAAGCATGGATAATTGAGTCATTATTCGTTTTACCCTTAAGACATGACTGCCGTTGTGGTGTGGAATTTGTGAATTTTTGTATAATAAATTCTATACATTAGTTTATACTGGATTAAGAATACATTTTTGTTACGTTAGTTATGCTCCAACTTTCCCTCCATATTGTGCCAACATCAGTTCTTTTTAAGTCTTGGTTCCAAGAGTTAATATTTTTTTATAAGAAATGATCAGTTTCATATGCTCTCTGCAAGGTTTTATATATCTTCCGTATCATAAGATTCCATCATGTTCTTCTGTGAAAGGAGTAGTACACAGTGTTGTACGAGATCTTCAGTTCCTTGGCAATTTCTCGCATGGAATAGCCTTCATTTCTCAGAACAAGAATAGACTGACAAGCTTCAGAAGAAAGTTCTATGTTTCTGGCCATTTTGAGCCTGTAATCGAACCCACAAATGCTGATGCTGCAGATACTCAACTATTCTAAAGAAGGACAGTTTTATTGCTTCTTTAATCAGAACAACAGTTTTCAGCTGTGCTAACATAATTGCAAAAGGGTTTTCTAATGATCAATTAGCCTTTTAAAATGATAAACTTGGGTTAGCTAACGCAACGTGCCATTGGAACACAGGAGTGATGGTTGCTGATAATGGGCCTATGTACGCCTATGTAGATATTCCATTAAAAAACAGCCGTTTCCAGCAACAATAGTAATTTACAACATTAACAATGTCTACACCGTCACAATGTCTACACTGTCATGTTATTTTAATGGACAAAAAAATTGCTTTTCTTTCAGAAACAAGGACATGTCTAAGTGACCCCAAACTTTTGAACGATAGTGTACATTTACATAAGTATTCAGACCCTTTACTCAGTACTTTGTTGACGTGCCTTTGGCAGCGATTACAGCCTCGGGTCTTCTTGGGTATGACGCTACAAGCTTGGCACACCTGTATTTGGGGAGTTTCTCCCATTCTTCTCTGCAGATCCTCTCAAGCTCTGTCAGGTTGGATCGGGAGCGTCGCTGCACAGCTATTACCAGGTCTCTCCAGAGATGTTCAATCGGGTTCAAGTCCGGTCTCTGGCTGGGCCACTCAAGGACAATCAGAGACTTGTCCCGAAGCCACTCCTGGGTTGTCTTGGCTGTGTGCTTAGTGTCGTTGTCCTGTTGGAAGGTGAACCTTCGACCCAGTCTGAGGTCCTGAGTTCTCTGGAGCAAGTTTTCATCAAGGATCTCTCATCTTTCCCTCGATCCTGATTAGTCTCTCGGCTATTTCAATTTATAGGATTCATAAAATATTTAAGGAATATAGTACGCAACATCCGATCTGGACCAAACCTTTTCTTAACAATGATTAAGAAGTGGGGTATCCAAACAAATGGTAAAAAGCCACCCATGGACCTCCCAAAACCAACACCAAGCCTACCCTAATGGCCAGTATGGATTAACATGGTTAGTCGGAATCCTTCGGACTGTCTCAGGAACACTCTTCACATTTCTCCCAAAAAAACAAATGACAAGCCCTAGGAAATTACATTTTCCCCCAATGTCACACTAATGCAATTCCACAAAATACACAACATGTGCAGTAGCAGATTAGCAAAAAATTAAACAGCACATTATCGAAATAGGCTTTCACAATGTAGCCTTTAGCCTAGAGTATTTACTTCATACAAAGTCGCCATGAATTCAAAGCACATGCATAATTGACACTGCCGGACTGCACATGCGACCCGAATGCAATTAATAAATCCTACAGGAAACCCATACAGTATAGCCTATAAAATAACGTGTGCCTCTTTAAGCTGTCATTGTGACTCTTCAGAGTCACAAATTTGATAGGTCTATGCACAATTTACTACATAGGCATCTCTGTCACAGAAATCAAGTCTGTTAACAATTCCAAGAGGCATGAGGGAAAAGTCTATCTTCTCCTGTCTTGGAGTCTAGGCTTTTTTCCTATCCAGTCCTAATCCCACTGCAAGTTTGAAATCTAAAATCCTGACTCCTGCCTCGCATGAAAATTCCTAACTTTATTCTGTAATCAATAACTTTATTCTGCATGTCAAAATACTGCTAAAACATTTTCTCCGCTTCTCTGTCTGTCCTGTATTACTGCCACATGAGAGCTTTAGTAGAGAATATGTGATCAACAAATGGTATAAGAGTAGATATGGGTATGTTTAAAACAGAGTTGATCACCGTTAAGATACCTTGATATTTAAACTATTTCCACTCTTCATCTCCCCATTATTCATGAGATGAATAATGCTATCTGTATACTCATCAACTCATTTTGCCAAATATAGGATATATTCTGTCATTCTTTGTAGGAAGTTATCGAGCAGGCTTAGCAGCTTTGGACATTTTACTTTTGTTTGCCATAAAAAATTGTGAATGATTCGACAACACTAAACTCGGAGTGCATTCTGTGCGCTCTGTGTCGAAATAGACAACTGCTGAAATGCACTGAATGAATTAAGGAACATAATAACGCTCTGAATTTATCAACGGCCTTTTTCGGAATACAGAAAAATGTCATTGGCGATCAAACATAGTTACTCTATCATTACTAAATATCGGTTTAATTTGCTCTGAAATCTTTATATAGTGGTGTAGACAAGCCGATTAGGTGGTGCAGAACCCCCCCCCCCCCATTTGAGAACCCTGGCTTAGTTACCATATCTTGGTTTTAAATGCTTTAAATGAGCACTTCAGATTTTTGGGGTATTTCCTGCGACTCTAGGGATAAATATGAATTATGCTCGGTATTAAAACTTGGTAGATTTTGGGGAAAATATTAATCCATAATGGCCAGTATACTGTACAGTATCACTTCTTTATGTTTGACAAGTAGTATGAAGCTGCGGCTTGGAGTGTTGTTTATTCATATTTTGCCACAACCCCTTTTAATCAGCTGTTGTTTTCTCAAAGGATAAAAGCATGCACACATTTAAAAAAGGTACAGTACTTATAGTTTTTTCTATAACATATGTCTTGCATATCTAGCAAAATGTGTCACTTTACACATTTATTTTGGGATTCCACTCCTGTAGACGTAATTTGCCTGATGTAATTTGCCTGCAGGAGATTCTAATTTCATGCAAGCTCAATTGTTTCCATGTTTTCTCTCTTCATCTCCGCTTCTCAATCACCTTTGCCATTTCCAGTATTTTGGGGGCCCTACGAGAGATTTGGTTGGGGGGGGCTCACCTCACTGGCAAAGCATTTTAGTGGCCCCCCTCTTGGTGGCGGAGAGAAACATTTGCAGCTTAAAAGTTAATGTCCTGCAATTCTACAAACGTTCCATGGGACAGAGAGAAATAATTGCAGTTTTAGAGCAAATTGCACGCAATTCTACTAATGTTGCCATGGGATGGAAAGAAAATGTTGCAGTGTTAAAGCACATTTTCTGCAATATAGACATTTTGCCATGACTTATGCCATGTTCATATGATATCTGAGTGAGAGTGACTAACAAAATCAATATGAGGTCAAGAGGAAATCTACTGATGCAGTACCTAATTTCTAAATTGCACATTTTGGGGGTGGGGGCAAGCAAAACCAATTGAGATTCCCCCTTCTACCACCACATTCAAATTTAGCTTGCTACAAGCTTCATGTGAATAGATCCATGTGCTTGTGTGCGCATGTGTGGAGTCAGATTTTTTGAGCAGTGGACACCTTTTGGCAACATGATAGGGAGGAGGTGATAGGGAGGAGGTGATAGGGAGGAGGTGAGGGACCTGGCGGAGTGGTGCCAGGAAAATAACCTCTCCCTCAACATCAACAAAATGAAGGAGCTGATAATGGACTTCAGGACACAGCAGAGGGAGCACGCCCTCATCCACATCGCAGTGAAGAAGGTGAAAACCTTCAAGTTCCTCGGCGTACACATCATTGACAATATTAAATGGTCCACCCACACAGATAGTGTGGTGTAGAAGGCGCAACAGCGCCTCTTCAACCTTGAGAGGCTGAAGAAATTTGGATTGGCCCCTAAGATCCTTATAAACTTTTACAGATGCACCATTGATAACATCCTGTCAGGCTGCATCCC
Source organism: Salvelinus namaycush (assembly GCF_016432855.1). Classification (NCBI taxonomy): domain Eukaryota; kingdom Metazoa; phylum Chordata; class Actinopteri; order Salmoniformes; family Salmonidae; genus Salvelinus; species Salvelinus namaycush. The sequence goes on from NC_052316.1 coordinate 38,818,414, forward strand.
CGCCTGGTGCGACAACTGCACAGCCCGCAACTGCAGGGCTTTCCAGAGGGTGGTGCAGTCTGCCCAACGCATCACCGGGGAGAACATCCTTTTGGGCTGCATCACCTGTCTGGTATGGGGAGAGCGTCCTGTCCGGGAGAGCATCCTGTCGGGGAGAGCGTCCTGTCGGGCTGCATCACCACCTGATACTGCAACTGCACCGCCCACAACCGCAGGGCTCTCCAGGGCTCTTCAGAGGGTGGTGCGGTCACCGGGACTCGCCCTCCAGGACACCTACAGCACCAGTGTCACAGGAAGGCCAAAAAGATCATCAAGGACATCAACAACCCGAGCCACGGACTGTTCACCCTGCTATACTCCGGACTCGGACATAGCTAGTCCTAATATTTATATATTTCTTAATTCCATTCTTGTAGTTTTAGATGTGTGTATTGTTGTGAATTGTTAGATATTACTGCACTGTTGGAGCTAGGAACACAAGCATTTCGCTACACCCACCATAACATCTGCTAAATATGTGTTTGTGACCAATACAATTTGATTTGATTTGACAGAGCTGAGAATTAGGCAGATTAGTGTTTTTTGTCACGAATCTTGTTTCGTAGGCAGCTCTGCAGAGTGGTCACTAGCTGGCACAGCCACAAAGTCATAAAATCTGATTTTACACCTAACCCTAACATAACCCTACTAGTCAGGATCGAGGGAAAGATGAGAGATCCTTGATGAAAACTTGCTCCAGAGCACTCAGGACCTCAGATTGGGTCGAAGGTTCACCTTCCAACAGGACAATGACCCTAAGCACACAGCCAAGACAACACAGGAGTGGCTACACCCACAATAACATTTGCTAAATATGTGTACGCAACCAATACAATTTATATATGATTTGATACCTCACTGGTCCATGCATTTCTAGAATCTCAAATAGCAACTTTCACAGTCCCTGAGAATATATTTTTTTATCAATGCAGAATATGGTACTAATATGCATAGCCTATAGATCAGATCAAGGAACCAAGCGACAACACTGTGATTTTTGAACAACTTCATATAAGGTCTGTGTTTCGTGTAGGCTTACCCTGGCGTGAAGTTTTGATAACCGTGCAAAGCTCTCTCGGACAAGATAACTTTTATCAATATGTTCACCTGTAATCACCCCCCAAAAATGTTATGCTAATTAGCCGCTATTGTGGCTATCATACATCCTGTTGCAAGATTTGACGCTTCATCCCTCAAGGCAAATTTCTCCATGCAGTAACCTAGCAAGTAGATATTATAGCCTTGTTAGTTTGACATCGTGCATTTCTCGTGTGTGTTCTTGTTTAGCATTTTTCTAATTAGCTTGCTAACTACCGTAGCAATTTTTTATTACTAGAATTACCCTCTAGCCTTTGTAGCGAACTACCTAACCTTAGGTGTCTCCGTTGATCTGAAGCCAGCTGCCAGGATGGTTCTGTGCTATGTACCAGATTGTAACCACTATTCCAATAGCACACATGCATTTTAACATTTTCTGTAATCGAGAGGCATCGCTGGTGCCGTGTGATAAGGTAAATCATGTCTGCTAGTTGCTAACAAGCTGTTTTGTTTAGGTCAAATATCTGTGGTTAGTTAGGTGCTGATGAAAATTAGCTAGATAACCATCGACTGTAGTTGCGTGTACAACGGATGTAACCTTCCTCACAAATAAAAAGAAAATCAGCATAGGTTAGCATAATGACTGTTGTGACCTTTTTATTTACAAGTATTTAGTAAGCTAGCCAGCTAGTTAACGTTAGCTCACAGTTTGGTAGTCATACTTTTTCATGTGGTGACATGCTAGCTAGCGTTAGCCCACCAGGGAAGAGATATTTATCTAACGTTAGCTAGTTAACATTAACTCACCGTTCGCATGGTCAGACTTGCTAGCTAACATCAGGCCGGTACCATGGCTAGGACAGTTGGTTGGTTATCTAGCATGTAACCACTTAGAAAAGTCTGACTACACAAACGGTGAGCTAATGTTAACCATCTAGATAAATATAATCTGGTGGGCTAGCTAGTTAGGCACCCTTGTTGGCTAGTTAATGTTAGCTACATTAGCTAAAGCTGGCTAGCTAGCTCACAAAGGACGTGAGGGCTCGATGTTTTCCCATACAAAACACAAAATCATCAAATATGATACAATATTGTTTAAAACATTGAATTTGTAAAGGCATCGAAATTGACTTCATGTCCCATTTTCCCCATGTTTTAGACATGAGGCGTGACATGTGGAACATCAGGCTCACACAATGAGAAGCAGTGTATCATTGGCTTCCCTGAAAACGGGCACTGACAGGAGGAGCAATATGAGTCTGTCAGAGGTTGTCACGCTAGGGTGGCAAGGAATAAGTTAGTCCTAAATATTTCAAGAACTAAAAGCATTGTATTTGGGACAAATCATTCACTAAACTCTGAACCTCAACTAAATCTTGTAATGAATAATGTGGTAATTGAGCAAGTTGAGGAGACTAAACTGCTTGGAGTAACCCTGGATTGTAAACGTTCATGGTCAAAACATATTGATACAGCAGTAGCTAAGTTGTGGAGAAGTCTGTCCATAATAAAGCGCTGCTCTGCAGTCTTAACAGCATAACCAACAAGGCAGGTCCTACAGGTCCTAGTTTTGTGTCACCTGGACTACTGTTCAATCGTGTGGCCAGGTGCCACAAAGAGGGACTTGTCTCAGAACTAGGCAGAATGGCGGGCTCTTGGATGTACACAGAGAACTAACATTAATAATATGCATGTCAATCTCTCCTGGCCCAAAGTGGAGGAGAGATTGACTTCATCACTACTTGTATTTGTGAGAGGTATTGACATGTTGAATGCACCGAGCTGTCTGTTTGAACTACTGGCAAACAGCTTGGACACCCATGCATACCCCACACGACATGCCACCAGAGGTCTCTTCACAGTTGCCAAGTCCAGAACAATCTATGGGAGGCGCACAGTACTACATAGAGCCATGAATACATGGAACTCTATTCCACATCAAGTAAGTCATGCAGGCAGCAAAATTTGATTTAAAAAACAGATACAAATATACGTTATGGAACAGCGGGGACTGTGAAACAACACAAACATAGGCACAGACACATGTATACAAACACACAACAACATATGCACAATACACACACATACACATTGATTTTGTGTTGTAGATATGTGGTAGTGGAGTAGGGGCCTGAGGGGATATACTTAATATGTTGTGAAATCTGTTGTGAATGTATTGTAATGTTTTTACAAATGTATAACTGCCTTCATTTTGCTGGACCACAGGAAGAGTAGCTTCTGCCTTGATACAGGCTTTGGTAGTCCTCATAACAAAGAAGTAGGTGTCCCTTCCAGTGATGTGGAGCTGACCTTGGACCTGGTGCCAGTAAGGATGGTCTTCACGTATTTGGTATGTTTGTCATGTTTGTGTATGGTTCTCATGACTTAACTTCTTATGGCTGAAGTCCCGGTAACGGGACCGATATGACAACAGCCAGTCGAAGTGCAGGGCGCCAAATTCAAAAAACAGAAATCTCATAATTAAAATTCCTCAGACATTCATGTGTCTTATATCATTTTAAAGGTAATCTTGTTGTTAATCCCACCAAAGTGTCCGATTTCAAATAGGCTTTTCAGCGAAAGCACTACAAACGATTATGTTAGGTCACCACAAAACCACAATAAGCATAGCCATTTTTTCCAGCTAAAGATAGCTTCACAAAAAACAGAATAGAGATAAAATTAATCACTAACCTTCGATTATTTTCATCAGATGACACTCATAGGACTTCATGTTACACAATACATGCATGTTTTGTTTGATTAAATTCATATTTATATCAAAAAATCTGAGTTTACATTGAGGCAACTAGATTCACTAGTTGCAAAAACATCAAGTGACTTTGCATAGCCCATCGTTTCAACAGAAATACTCATCATAAATATAGATGATAATACAAGTTATACACATTGAATTATAGATATACCTCTCCTTAATGCAACCGCTGTGTCAGATTTCAAAAAAACTTTACGGAAAAAGAAATGCACGCTATAATCTGAGACGGCGCTCAAAAGTAACATACCACAGCTGCAAAGATGGCGTCACCATAAACAAGAAAATACATGATAAATATTCCCTTACCTTTGATGATCTACATCAGAAAGCACACCAGGAATCCCAGGTCCACAATAAATGTTTGTTTTGTTCGAAAAAATCCGTTATTTATGTCCAATTGTTAGCGCGTTTGGTAACATGTCCAAACGCTAATTCTGGTCAGCTTTATATCGGACAAAAACTTCGAAATGTGATATTACCGGTCGAAGAAACATTTCAAACTAAGTACTGAATCAATCATTAGGATGTTTTTAACATAAAGCTTCAATAAAGTTCCAACCGGAGTATTCGTTCTTGTCTGCGTGAGCAATGGAATATAGGTGACTTCCATAAAAAAAAAGCATGATCAGAAAATGGCTGCTTGATGGACACCTGACTGATTCTGCTATCATTCTCTCCCACAACATCATAGAAGTCTCATTGTAATTTCTATTGATGGTTGACATCTAGTGGAACCCCTAGGCAGTGCAACATCATTCATAACTCAAGTGGATTTCTTAAGGGACTCTGGTGAATACGTACAGGCTCAGATTTCTGACTTCCTGTTTTGATTTCAACTCAGGATTTTGCCTGCCAATATGAGTTCTGTTAATCTCACAGACATAATTCAAACAGTTTTAGAAACTTTAGAGTGTTTTCTATCCAATACTAATAATAATATGCAAATATTAGGAACTATGACTGAGGAGCAGGCCGTTTGATATGGGCACCTTTCATCCAAGCTACTCAATACTGCCCCTTCAGCCATAAGAAGTTTTAAGAACAAGTGTTGAGGGACCACTTGTCACATTGTCGAAGGTGGGTTTGCATTGCAAACACTGCATTTTCTGTCCAGATAAATATGGTGATACAGCATTGGAAAGTACCTACCTCTGATCAAATGTCCAACAGGAGTGCATCCCTCCGACCATCCTGTGCATGGACATCCTGTGCCAGTGTGATCGAGCCTGTGGACGAACAGATCAGTAACTCAAATACAGTACGATACAATAGTGTAAAACATTGAATTTGTAGATGCATCAACATTTTTACTTTATGTCCCCTTTTCCCCATGTTTTAGAAATGATGCGGAACATCAGGCTCACCCCACAAGAAACGGTGCATGATCAACGCAACCCACAGCAAGGAGATCTGCTGGAAGGAATGTCTCTCCCATCCTGACACCTTGCCCAAACCAGCTGCGCGCGTGCGCTATCGTGCATACATTCATTTTGCCCCCCCACACCAAATGCGATCACAACACGCAGGTTAAAATATCAAAACAAACTCTGAACCAATGACATTAATTTGGGGACAGGTTGAAAAGCATTAAACATGTATGGTAATTTAGTTAGTTAGCTTGCACTTGCTAGCTAACGTTAATTTGTCCTATTTAGCTAGCTTGCTGTTGCTAGCTAATTTGTCCTGGGATATAAACATTGAGTTGTTATTTTACCTGAAATGCACAAGGATCTCTACTCCGACAATTAATCCACACATAAAACGGCCAACCAAATCGTTTCTAGTCATCTCTCCTCCTTCCAGGAAACCAATGAGGAGATGGCACGGGGGTACCTGCTTCTATAAACCAATGAGGAGATGGGAGAGGCAGGACTTGCAGCGCGATCAGCAACTGACCAGACCGGACATGTCGCGTGCGCGAGCGTCGCAAAATAAATTTAGAAATTCATGTTATTCAATTATTGCCCCCACACTGCTCACGCGCGCCAACGAGCGTCTGCGATGCCAAGGGCTAAAATAGAACTCATTCCTATTTCTGACGCAGATCGTGCTGCAAGTCCTGCCTCTCCCATCTCCTCATTGGTTTATAGAAGCAGGTACCCACGTGCCATCTCCTCATTGGTTTATAGAAGCAGGTAACCACGTGCCATCTCTTCATTGGTTATACCCACATGGGTGATAGAAAGACGAACTGTTTTGCCGGTAGTCGTGGTAATACAATGAAAGTTTAGATGCGATCACCATATAATTTAAAAGATGAAAAAGCCTGGAAGGAGGAGAGATGACTAGAAACGATTCGGTTGGCCGTTTTATGTGTGGATTAATTGTCGGAGTAGAGATCCTTGTGCATTTCAGGTAAAATAACAACTCAATGTTTATATCCCAGGACAAATTAGCTAGCAACAGCAAGCTAGCTAAATAGGACAAATTAACGTTAGCTAGCAAGTGCAAGCTAACTAGCTAAATTACCATACATGTTTAATGCTTTTCGACCTGTCCCCAAATGAATGTCATTAGTTCAGAGTTTGTTTTGATATTTTAACCTGCATGTCGTGATCGCGTTTGGTGTGGGGGGGCAAAATAAATTTATGCACAATAGCGCACGATGGCGCACGCGCACAGCCGGTTTGGGCAAGGTGTTAGATGTACTCTCTCTCTTTCTAGTTAAGTAGTCCAGATGATTTTTGTAGGGTGTGACCTATCCAAATGTAATTACTTTTTATTTGGAGTTCAATGGCAATGTTGAAGTTCCAGGTATGAGGGATGATGCCAGATGCCGGGATAGCAGGTAGCCTTTTGCTTGGATGTTGCTTTGCTTTGTTGTTGGCAGTTAAGTTGAAATATTGTCAGTTAAATTTAAATATTGTCAGTTAATCATTCCACTTAAACTGGCTGGTTAGTTGGATAACAAACATACTGTGCAAATATATCTACAAATGCATCTGGCTAATTGATAGTTTGAGGAGGAGTGACATGATGCTGTGCTGTTACATTTTTGAATGACCTGGTATAACACCAAAAGGAGCTAAAAGGAAACATCTGCTAACTACTTTAATTATTGCATCATCGCAAATGCTTAGGCAGCTGCAATTTTCCGGTGGGTAAGAAAAATTGCCCTGCATTTACCAGAAAAGGAAGCTCCACACAACGAAGGTGGTAAGAAATAATTTAAACATCACATATATAAATTCCAACTGTGCCCATGATAAAATGCAATCTGAATTGTGTTGTACTACTAAATGAAACTTTGAGGACATGCACTCAGACCAGCCTTTGTGATTTAACTTACGTTAACTACATTATTTTAGTTGGCTGCTTTGAGCCTAACTTGTATCTATATAACCTATTCTAGGAGCTGTGTGTGTTTGGGATATTTTTGGACCATTGGCTTCCTTGAAAACAGGTACTGACAGGAGACGTGACGAGAACACTGATCCAGTACCCCCCCAAAAAACTGATTGGAATAAAACTTCAAAATAAGAACAAAAACTGATTTGTGTGCAAAAACTATTAACAAGATATTTACAGATGTTCACTGTTGCAGTGCCAACTTTGGGAGCATGTGGTCCTTGAAAAAATCCTCTAGTACAGCAATATGAGTCTGCCAGAGGTTGTCACACTGGATGGGGATGGTGATCTACACAATGAAGAAGCAAGTGTTCCTTCCAGTGATGTGGAGCTGCCCTTGGACCTGGTGCCAGTAAGGATAGTCTTCATGGAGGGTATAAGACCCTCCCTCTTCCTGGATATTGAAATCATTCGACTTCACTGCCTCCTCAATGGTAAGGTCCCTTGAACCATAGGGACACTTGACGACCACCAGACCATCCAGTGAGGCACCCAGGATCCCAGACCCTGTGACCCAAAGCCCTATCTCCTACAATCCATCCCTGTAGCCATCTTGAATGCCTTGATGCACTCCTCTTTGTTATCTGTGCCCCACTTCACAGACAACACCCCATCCAACGACTGTGATCTGAGGACCCTTTTTAGCAGCAACGGAGTAACGCGCTTGGCCCTAACCACTGCTCCAAAATTGCTGGCCGTCAACCTCCCTCTCCTCGTGGTGGGCCAGTTAGGGTTGGTGCGCTGTGCAACTGTTGCCTACCGAATAGCAGCCTGCCGCTTGACCGACAATGCCATGCCAGCCAGGATGCCTGCATGCCACATGTGCCCTTGTTTTTAACAATGTTCGGTACAGACAGGGATGACAGGGAGGGTAGCGGTTGTTCTGGCTCAGGTTCAAGGAGCCATGCCATCCACTGAACCTTCCCCGGACATGGTTCCTTAGACACTGAAGATCCTCGTCTGTGTACTCTCGGGACAGAGGGGTGTAGTCTTCGGCCGGGTACAGGTCTTCCACTGACTGCACCTGGTTGGGCATGGCTTGCTTCCTCCACTCGCATTCCACATCTGTACAGCCAATATTGTGAACCGCAATGAACTCCACGGGGGGCATTTGCATGTGGTAGAGAGAATTCCCTGGTCACCAATAGAGACCTGTCAAGAGGAAGGATGCCAATGTATAACTTTGAACACCTTGAAATGCACTTCTTGCAAGAAATGTGCTATATAAATAAAAAAGTTTGATTTGATTGATGACATTACAGCTGTAGAATATTTAATAAACTGTAATTTTCACATGAGGACAAGTGAAGTTTTTCCATTAACCTTTAATTGATAATTTTATCACTTGACATCAAATTATTATTATTATTTTATTTAACCAGGTAGGCGAGTTGAGAACAAGTTCTCATTTACAACTGCGACCTGGCCAAGATAAAGAAAAGCAGTGTGACAAAAACAACAACACAGAGTTACACATGGGATAAAAAACATACAGTCGATAACACAATAGAAAAAATATATGTACAGTGTGTGCAAATTTAGTAAGATTAGGGAGGTAAGGCAATAAATAGGCCACAGTGGCGAAATAATTACAATTTAGCATTAACACTGGAGTGATAGATGTGCAGAGGGTGATGTGCAAGTGGAGATACTGGGGTGCAAAAGAGCAACAACAAAAAAATAACAATATGGGGATGAGGTAGTTGGGTGGGCTATTTACAGATGGGCTGTGTACAGGTGCAGTGATCGGTAAGCTGCTCTGACAGCTGATGCTTAAAGTTAGTGAGGGAGATATAAGTCTCCAGCTTCAGTGATTTTTGCAATTCGTTCCAGTCATTTGCAGCAGAGAACTGGAAGGAAAGGCGGCCAAAGGAGGTGTTGGCTTTGGGGCTGACCAGTGAAATATACCTGCTGTGTGCTATGGGTGGGTGTTGCTATGGTGACCGGTGAGCTGAGATAAGGCAGGGCTTTACCTAGTAAAGAATTATAGATGACCTGGAGCCAGTGGGTTTGGCGACAAATATGTAGCAAGGGCCAGCCCACGAGTGCATGCAGGTCGCAGTGGTGGGTAGTATATGGGGCTTTGGTGACAAAACGGATGGCACTGTAATAGACTACATCCAATTTGCTGACTACATCCTATTTGCTGAGTAGAGTGTTGGAGGCTATTTTGTAAATGACATCGCCGAAGTCAAGGATCGGTAGGATAGTCAGTTTTATAAGGGTATGTTTGGCAGCATGAGTGAAGGAGGCTTTGTTGCGAAATAGGAAGCCAATTCTAGATTTAATTTTAGATTGGAGATGCTTAATGTGAGTCTGGAAGGAGAGTTTACAGTCTAACCAGACACCTAGGTATTTGTAGTTGTCCACATATTCTAAGTCAGAACCACCCAGAGTAGTGATGCTGGATGGGCGGGCGGGTGCGGGCAGCAATCTGTTGAAGAGTGTGCATTTAGTTTTACTAGCATTTAAGAGCAGTTGGAGGTCACAGAAGGAGAGTTGTATGGCATTGAAACTCATTTGGAGGTTTGTTAACACAGTGTCCAAAAAAGGGCCCGATGTATACAGAATGGTGTGGTCTGCGTAGAGAATGGTCTGCATAGAGGTGGATCAGAGAATCACCAGCAGCAAGAGCAACATCATTGATATTGTTATGAGATTTATTTTTATTTTTAAGTAGTTCATTATCACATAGGCCACAACGTCTTTCCTAACCTGCAGTGTTTCCTAACCTGCTCTACCATCCTTCCTCTAACCTGCTTTCTGTCTACCCTAAGACAACGTGTTGTCTAATTACCTCTACCATCTACCATCCCTCCGGTTGATACATGGCTCTGCCCTTGTATCAATGTTGATGCATATCTTAACAATGCCTTAGGTAGTATGGGCAAATTATCCTTGTACCAACTCTCTTCTGAATCCCTCTATTCCTGTCTTAGGATGTGTGACTCCTTCTAAGGCCCTTGCTACATCCCTCTGTGTCCATGCCCTATAGACTTCTATCGTGTCGGGTTATGCTCCGTCCCCAGCTCTGGTGTTGGGTAAGGTTATGAATGGGAATTGGGGTATCTTCTCATCTTCATCTAACTATTCTGTTTCCCTTCTATCTTCTCTCAATCCTGGGTTATAATGAGATTGTAACCTTCGTAACTCTCCAGGTCTCCTGCTCCTCCCTCCCAGTCTCTCCCTCTCATTCTCCCTCTGTCTTGCGCTCTTCCTGCCCCCCCCCCCCCCTTCCTAATACTCCCAAGCCATCAAGGTCACCTTAGGGCCCAGCATAGTGCGGGGGAGCCCTTCTCCATCTATCTTTTCTACTATCTGTCTGTCACTCCTTCCCACAACCGTCAGTATCAAATATAGGTTGTTTCCAAATATTTACTAAATGTCTCACTGTCTCCCTGTCTGAACTCATGGATTTTAGAAAAATCACATGTCTATGGTAGTAATCTCTATGAGAGAGGTTGCATCTCTGGAGGCACCAGTTAATTCAGGTGAGGTCTCCGCATGTGTGTGGGGTGGGACAAAAGAGCTATCTAAGTTATGTTGAGCGGGACTGGGGGCTCTACAGTGAAATAAAACAATAAGAACTAACTGAAACAGCAGTAGACAAGGCACTAGGCAACTTGGGGCGGCAAGTAGCCTAGTGGTTAGAGCGTTGGACTAGTAACCGAAAGGTTGCAAGATCGAATCCTTGAGCTGTCATTCTGCCCCTAAACAAGGCAGTTAATCCACTGTTCCTAGGCCGTCATTGAAAATAAGAATTTGTTCTTAACTGACTTGCCTAGTTAAATAAAGGTAAAATAAGTAAACATTGACATTAGAGAGAGGCATAAAGCAATCACAGGTGTTGATCAGGAGAACTAAGACAACAACGGGTAAATGGCAATGAACCGTCAGAGAGGGTCAGTTAGATACACACAGGACCTGAGTTTGAGGCTGGGGCCGACAGATAAACACAATGAGATACGGTGTTAGTGAATAGTCTAGCAGGCTTTAGCTCTGTAGCCGAGTGATCATATGAGCAGCAATGAGCAGCAATAGGTGAGTTAGGGAGCCGTTCAGTAGTTGCTACTATGCTAGGCAAGTGGGAGACACGGCATTCAGAAAGCTAGCGGGCTGGGGATAGCAGATGGGTCTTCGGAGACATCACAATGGAAAAGCCTGTTGAAACCACATCGACCAGACCAGTCTTGATGGATCGGCGGGGCTCCGTGTCGACAATAATGGGTCCAAGCCAATTGGCAAAAGAGGTGTTGTAGCCCAGGAATTAGCTGGTATTCTTCATCGGCTAGCCGGAGATGGGCCTAGCTCGAGTCTAGCTCCAGGCTAACTGGTGCTTGCTTCGGGACAGAGGCGTTAGCCAACAATAGCCACTCGGTTGCATCTAGCTAGCTGCGATGATCCGGTGTAATGGTCCAGAGCTTGCGGCAGGAGTCCGGTGATATGGTAGAGAAAAGCAGTCTGATATGCTCTGGGTTGATATCGCGCTGTGCAGACTGGCAGGTGTGCGAGCTAAAGGTGAAGACAGATAGCCATGGCTAGCAATGACTAGTAGCTAGTTAGCTGGCTAGCTTCTGATGTAGGTTCCAGTTATAAAGTATAAACATATCAGATCCGTACCACATTGGGTGAGGTGGGTTGCAGGAAAGTATATTTAGTTCGTAGATGGAAAGTGAGATGAAAATATATACAAAAAAACGAAGAAACAGGCTATTTACTATTTACACGGGACAAGACAAACACACATCCAACTGCTACGCTTCTTGGTTACACAAATCAAACTTTATTTGTCACATGCGCCGAATACAACAGGTGTAGACCTTACAGTAAAATGCTTATTTACAAGCCCTTAACCAACAATGCAGTTTTAAGAAAATACCTAAAAAGAAAAGTATGAAAAGTAACAAATAATTGAAGAGCAGCAGTAAAATAACAATAGCGAGGCTATATACAGGGGGTACCGGTTAGTCAAGGTAATTGAGGTAATATGTACATGTTGGTAGAGTTATTAAAGTGACTATGCATGGATAATAACAGAGAGTAGCAGCAACGTAGAAGGGGGGGCAATGCAAATAGTCTGGGTAGCCATTTGATTAGATGTTCAGGAGTCTTATGGCTTGAGGGTAGAAGCTGTTTGGAAGCCTCTTGGACCTAGACTTGGCGCTCCGTTATTGCTTGCAGTGCAGTAGCAAAGAGAACAGTCTATGATTAGGGTGGCTGGAGTCTTTGACAATTTTTAGGGACTTCCTCTGACACCGCCTGGTATAGAGGTCCTGGATGGCAGGAAGCTTGGCCCTGGTGATGTACTAGGCCGTACGCACTACCCTCTGTAGTGCCTTGCGGTCGGAGGCCGAGCAGTTGCCATACCAGGCAGTGATGCAACCAGTCAGGATGCTCTCAATGGTGCAGCTGTAGAACCTTTTGAGGATCTGAGGACCCATGCCAAATCTTTTCAGTCTCCTGAGGGGGAATAGGTTTTGTCGTGCCCTCTTCACGACTGTCTTGGTGTGCTTGGACCGTGTTAGTTTGTTGGTGATGTGGACGCCAAGGAACTTGAAGCTCTCAACCTGCTCCACTACAGCCCCGTTGATGAGAATGGGGGCGTGCTCGGTCTTCCTTTTCCTGTAGTCCACAATCATCTACTTTGTCTTAATCACGTTGAGGGAAGAGGTTGTTGTCCTTGCACCACACGGTCAGGTCTCTGACCTCCTCCCTATAGGCTATCTCATCGTTGTCGGTGATCAAGCCTACCACTGTTGTGTCATCGGCAAACTTAATGATTTTGTTGGAGTCATGCCTGGCGGTGCAGTCATGAGTGAACAGGGAGTACAGGAGGGGACTGAGCACGCACCCCTGAGGGGCCCCCGTGTTGGGGTTCAGCGTGGTGGATGTGTTGTTACTAGGGTTGCACATTTTGGGGAATATTCAGAGGTGGAAGCTTTCCGTGGGAATTAACAGGAATTAATGGGAATATATGGGAATTAATGGAAATATATGCTAAATAATATTAATGCCATTTAAATGTCTGTGTTTTTTGCATAGAAGATATATTTACCATATCATATGGAGACAGAAACATAAACCTTTTACCTTAATTGCAAATGATTAAATCCCTCCAATATATATATATTTTTTTTTAATAGTTCCGAATTGAAAATTAATTAAATGAGTGTACTCTTCACATGGGATGATTTCACTGAACAATAAAAGAAAGGGAATATTGAATGATCTCCAATGATCCATCGCATCTCCCAAAAGCGTTTTCAACAAACTGTACATCTGTAAAATGATAGTCTAGAAACTAAAGCTTTGGTTGTCTTCCTCTCAGGCTTCCATGTCTTCTCCCTGGACCTCCTCAATGTCCACCTCTTGAACATCACACTCTGAGGCCTCATCATCACTGTCACTTTCCAACCTTGTTGAGGATGGCTCATTGTCATGCTCAAAAAGCCTAAAATTGGCCAGGATGGCCACCAATTTTTCAAACCTTGTTTTGGTCATCCTGTTGCATGCTTTGGTGTGTGTGTTCCCAAACAAGGACCAGTTGTGCTCTGAGGCGACTGAAGTTGGTGGGATTTGGAGGATGATGGAGGCAACAGGGGAAAGATTCACAAAGTCCCTTCCACCAGGTGGCTGATGAGATATGTTGGCACGACTGCCATATTGCATCTCCATCCCAAAGCCCTTACTTGGAAGTGTACTTCACCAGACTGCCAAGAACCTTACCCTCATCCAGGCCAAGGTGGCGAGACACGGTAGTGCTGACACCATAGGCCTTGTTGATCTCTGCACCAGACAGGATGCTCTTGCCAGCATACTTGGCGTAGATGGGCTTCAGACAGAAGTCTTCACGCTTTTTGATGTATTTCAGAACTGCAGTTTCCTCTGCTTGGAGTAACAGTGAAGTGGGTAGCGCAGTACTGATTTATTCTCTTACATCTGTGAGCAGAGTCTGAACATCAGACAGGGTGGCATTGTCTCCCTCAATCCGTGCAATGGCTACTGCTATAGGTTTCAGGAGTTTCAGGAGTTTCATGCTGCTTACCACTCTCTCCCATAATTTATCATCCAGGAGGATCCTCTTGATATCGGCAGACTGTGATATGGCCATTTCTTGGAGAGACTCCTTCCCCTCCAGGAGACTGTCAAACATGATGACAACACCACCCCAATGGGTGTTGCTGGTCAGCTTAATGTGGTGCTCTTATTCTTCTCACTTTGTTTGGTGAGGTAGATTGCTGCTATAACTTGATGACCCTTCACATACCTAACCATTTCCTTGGCTCTCTTGTAGAGTGCATCCATTGTTTTCAGTGTCACGATGTCCTTGAGGAGCAGATTCAATGCATGAGCAGCACAGCCAATGGGTGTGATGTAAGGTTAGGACTCCTCCACTTTAGACCAAACAGCCTTCATGTTTGCAGCATTGTCTGTCACCAGTGCAAATACCTTCTGTGGTCCAATGTCATAAATGACTGCCTTCTGCTCATCTGCAATGTAGAGACCAGTGTGTTTGTTGTCCCTTGTGTCTGTGCTCTTGTAGAATATTGGTTGAGGTGTGAAGATGATGTAGTTAATTATTCCTTGCCCACGAACATTTGAACACCCATCAGAGATGATTGCAATACAGTCTGCTTTCTCTATGATTTACTTGACCTTCACTTGAACATGTCTGGTTGGAGGGGTGTATGCTGGGCGAAGAACATTCAGAAATCTCTTCCAATACACATTGCCTGTGAGCATCAGAGGTGAACCAGTTGCATACACAGCTCAAGCAAGACATTCATCAGCATGTCTCTGACTACGTTCCTCAATTGAGTCAAAAAAACTTCTGATTCCATGAGGACCATGAGCTGTTGCTATCAATAATGTGTCTGATTCATAATTTTCACCTCAAATAGAAGTAGAGGGACTTTCGTCAGAGGTTGCTTGTTGTGAGCACTGAGGGAACATTATGCACTTGGCCAGATAATTCCGCAACTTTGTTGCGTTCTTCACATATGATTTGGCACAGTATTTGCAAATGTACACAGCTTTTCCTTCTACATTAGCTGCAGTGAAATATCTCCACACATCAGATAGTGCCCGTGGCATTTTCCTGTATAGATTAGAAATAAATGAGTAAAAAAACAACAAATACAATCCCATGTACAGATAAGTAGTTAACTTCTCACGAGTCACCATCCCGGATCCGGGAGCACCCTCATCAGTAAAAAAGCTGACTAGCATAGCCTAGCATAGTGCCACAAGTAAATACTAGCATCTAAATATCATGAAATCACAAGTCCAAGACACCAGATGAAAGATACACATCTTGTGAATCCAGCCATCATTTCCGATTTTTAAAATGTTTTACAGCGAAAACACAATATGTATTTCTATTAGCTAACCACGATAGCAAAAGACTCAACCGCATATTTTCACAATTTTTTTACCGCATAGGTAGCTATCACAAATTCGACCAAATAAAGATATAAATAGTCACTAACCAAGAAACAACTTCATCAGATGACAGTCTTATAACAGATTTATTGTATAGCATATGTTTTGTTCGAAAAATGTGCATATTTCAGGTATAAATCATAGTTTTACATTGCAGCCACCATCACAAATCTCACCAAAGCAGCTAGAATAACTACAGAGACCAACGTGAAATACCTAAATACTCATCATAAAATATTTCTGAAAAATACATGGTGTACAGCAAATGAAAGACAAACATCTTGTGAATCCAGCCAATATTTCAGATTTTTTTATGTGTTTTACAGCGAAAACACAATATAGCATTATATTAGCTTACTACAATAGCCAACCACACAACAGCATTCATTCAACGCAACGGTAGCGATAGTGAAAAAAACAGCAAAAGATATAAATGTATTCACTAACCTTCACAATCTTCATCAGATGACAGTCCTATAACATCATATTACACAATACATATATGGTTTGTTCGAAAATGTGCATATTTAGCGGCACAAATCGTGGTTTTACAATGTGAATACGTAGTCAAAATGCAAAAATATTGTCCGGAGAAATCTTGGAGAGGCACCTAATCTAATCAAATAACTAATCATAAACTTTACTAAAAAATACATGTTGGACAGCAAATGAAAGATACACTAGTTCTTAATGCAACCGCTGTGTTAGATTTTTAGAAATAACTTTAGTACGACATACAGCTTACGTTATAGCGAGACAGTGCCCAAAATCAGGGCGAAAAATACGACTACACATTTTCGACAGAAATACGAAATAACATCATAAATGGTTCCTACTTTTGATGAGCTTCCATCAGAATCTTGTACAAGGGGTCCTTTGTCCAGAATAATCGTTGTTTGGTTGTAGAATGTCCTCTTCATCTGTCGAATTAGCAACCAAAGCTAGCCATGTGGCGCAGGAGTGTCCAAATTCACCATAACGCAAAACAAAGAAAATGCCGAAAATCGCAATAAACTGATATAAACTGATATAACTCGGTTTAAAATAACTACTTTATGATGTTTTTAACACATTTATCAAATAAAATCAGAGCCGGAGATATCTAACGTCTATAACGAAAGCTTTTCAGAACGCAATCCAGGGGTCCTTCTCGCGCCATGCTGAACAAAGGAAAGAGTGGTCACGTCATTCCAAGAGGTCTTGTTCGGCCTCAGATCAAGCTATACACCCCATTCCACCTCTCACTGCCTATTGACATCTAGTGGAAGGCGTATGCAGTGCATGTAGATCCATAGATTTCAGGCAAATTAATAGGATGGCCCTGGAACAGAGCCCCCGATTTCAGATTTTTCACTTCCTGACAGGAAGTTTGCTGCAAAATGAGTTCTGTTTTACTCACAGATATAATTCAAACGGTTTTAGAAACTAGAGAGTGTTTTCTATCCAATAGTAATAATAATATGCATATTGTACGAGCAAGAATTGAGTACGAGGCAGTTTAATTTGGGAACGATTTTTTACAAAGTGAAAACAGCGCCCCCCTATTGACAAAAGGTTTAAGCAGTTCGATTACACAACTCCTTTGTAAGATAAATGTTTTCAAATGAAACATGTATGGAAACAGGTAAATTAACACTCCTCAGTTAGCAGGCTCAAGCAAGCTAAAACCCATTTGGTAGCAAAAACTAACTAGCAGAAATTGTTAACAAGTTAGAAATTATTTAAACACACTTTGCTGTTGGCTACAATTTACAAGTTAACAAAAAATCATAAATGTCATATAAAATATATTCACCCCACGCAGTATTGTAATCAGAACTGACCAGAAAGCATGTACTCCTTGGCTCAGACAGTGTAGTAGTGTGGGCTCAATAGCATCTCATTAGTGTGCAAGATCTTTAGAATCAGCTGTACATGTGATGAAAGAGTGCACTGCACATATTCCATTGAATTGGGGATAGTTTAACCAAAATATGCCACAAGTCCTAGAATTGCCTTATGTGTATGCCACAAAAAAAAGGTTCACTGTTATAAGCTAACTTTTTTGATGGATTGAAGCAAAATTCCCCAAATTCCAGGGCTTAACCTCCCATGGAAAATTTCTGGGAAAATTACAGAAATTTACCGGAAAGGTTCCGACCCTATGCAACGCTCGTTGTTTTCTACCCTTATCACCTGGGGGCGGCCCGTCAGGAAGGCCAGGATCCAGTTGCAGAGGGAGGTGTTTAGTCCCAGTGTCCTTAGTTAGTGATGAGCTTTGAGGGCACTATGGTGTTGAACACTGAGCTTTAGTCAATGAATAGCATTCCCACATAGGTGTTCCTTTTGTCCAGGTGTGAAAGGGCAGTGTGGAGTGCAATAAAGATTGCATCATCTGTGGATCTGTTAGGGCGGTATGCAAATTGGAGTGGGTCTAGGGTTTCTGGGATAATGGTGTGGATGTGAGCCATGACCAGCCGTTAAAAGCTCTTCATGGCTACAGATGTGAGTGCTACGGGTCGGTAGTCATTTAGGCAGGTTACCTTAGTGTTCTTGGGCACATGACCTATGGTGGTCTGCTTGAAACATGTTGGTATTACAGACTCAGACAGGGAGAGGTTGAAAATGTCAGTGAAGACACTTGCCAGTTGGTCAGTGCATGCTCGGAGTACACGTCCTGGTAATCCGTCTGGCCCTGCGGCCTTGTGAATGTTGACCTGTTTAAAGGTCTTACTCATGTCATGACTAGCAGAGATGTGAACCCCCCCCCCCCCCTCTCATGTTAGGAGGGGTCAGTTTTATGACTTTAACAACCACGTCATAAATTCCATGCAGAGACTCATCTCTCCTTCACCATGCAGTATGTAGAGAAAGAGTTTCACTGTAAGACAAAGGAAAATACTCCTACCTCTCCGAATTGGAGAATTAAACATTATTCCTAATTTAGAGAATGTGGAAACAAGCTACGACCCTGTCCGTTTTGTTTCATTTTTGTGACCTCATGAAAGACAATACAGCCACATTACCCTAACTCTGTTTATACAAGGTCGTCAATTATGAGGCTTGCATCTAAAGGTTGGATAAAATGTTTTACTAAGTATAAGAATACTTTTGAAAAGATTACAATGTGATTTAAGTCTTCTAAAATTAAAAAGTGTTTGTTTTAATGGTAACTCATGACCAGCCAGTGGACACGGCCAAGTGAACAGACATTGGTTGGAAATGATGAACCAACCCCTTTTCCACTCTAGAATAAAAGCCCCCACGAAGAAAAGTCACCGCAGTTCCAAATACCGTGAGGACTTGTCTAAAACATTTAAAAAGGGCTAAGTCTAATTTTAACTCTACAAGCCAGACAACGTGAGAGCTTGCTCCACACGTGAAATGGTATGAACTCTGAACTATTGATCTATAAACTATAAGAAGAAGTGAGTCCTAGATTACAGCCTAACAGACTGCAACTGGAAAGGTAGCAAATCTAGTAAGAACATTGACCGACGCAGAAACCACAACATCTCACTCCACGACGACCCGGAAGAATCTACAAATGACAATGGCGACCTCGACTGGGCAAAACAGAGCCTCACACCACCAGCTCAACTATCGAAGCCAGCTTCACGTAAATACAATGCATTACTTTTCTCCGAACGAGCGATCGTTAGTGGCATATGCATTTATGTGAGAATAGCTTCCCATGTCCGATAGAGACCCATTCCTTAGACTTCCTTCCAACCCCCCTCCCCTCCCCCCTTTCCTCTCTGAATCTATCGTGGTATAAACCAAACTGGTTTAGTCCACTAGGGACGGTATTTACTGTATAATGTTATTATGTATTGTACATTCTGTCATTCTTTAATTAGTTAGTGAATAAATAATTGAGCCAATTTGGGTATGAATGATTCATAGTAAAGGATGGGTTCGTGCAGATAACCAAGATTTTATCATGTTCAGATGAGACTGATATTAGGTAAAGATTAATTAATTACCGATTGACTACAATTGATTTAAAAGATCTTCAGATCTTTAAGAGTGGATTCGGGAGATAGCCGCTCTATATAAACTAACTCTTCCGTGGTGACCCAGGTTATTAACGAGTTAATAGTTGCATGGTTTAATTCAATCACGTAATCAATCAAACATTAGATAATCGATTTGATAAAATCGCTTGTCATCACATTAAAGAAGTCAGAGACATGACACTCACATCGGCTGCGGAGTGCGTGATCACACAGTCGTCTGGAACAGCTGATGTTCTCATGCATGTTTCAGTGTTAGTTGCCTCGAAGCGAGCATAAAAGTTATTTAGCTTGTCTGGTAGGCTCATGTCACTGGGCAGACCTTGGCTGTGCTTCCCTTTGTAGTCTGTAATAGTTTGCAAGCCCTGCCACATCCGACGAGTGTCGGAGCCGGTGTAGTATGATTCGATCTTAGTCCTGTATTGACACATTGCCTGTTTGTTGGTTCATCGGAGGGCATAGTGGGATTTCTTATAGGCTTCCGGATTAGAGTCCCGCTCCTTGAAAGCGGCAGCTCCACCCTTTAGCTCAGTGAGGATGTTGCCTGTAATCCATTGCTTCTGGTTGGGGTATGTATGTACAGTCACTGTGGGGACGACGTCATCGATGCACTTATTGATGAAGCCATTGACTGATATGGTGTACTCCTCAATGCCATCGGAAGAATCTCATAACCTATTCCAGTCTGTGCTAGCAAAACAGTCCTGTAATTTACCATCTGCTTCATCTGACCACTTTTTAATTGACCAAGTCACAGGTGCTTCCTGCTTAAAAAATTGTTTTGTAAGCAGGAATCAGGAGGATAGAATTATGGTCAGATTTGCCAAATGGAGGGTGAGGGAGAGCTTGGTACGCTTCTCTGTGTGTGGAGTAAAGGCAGTCTAGAGTTTTTTTCCCTTTGGTTGCACATTTAACATGCTGGTAAAAGTTAGGTAAACCTGATTTTAGTTTCCCTGCATTAAAGTCCTCGGCCACTAGGAGCTTCCTCTGAATGAGCGTTTTCCTGTTTGCTTATGGCGGTATACAGCTCATTGGCTCATTGCCAATACCGGTCTGTGGTGGTATGTAGACAGACAAAACAGACAAAACCTTGAGACTTCCTTAGATATCGTGCACCAGCTGTTGTTTACAAATATACATAAACCTTCACCCCTTGTCTTACCAGAGGCTGCTGTTCTATCCTGCCGATAGTGTATAACCTGCCAGCTGTATGTTATTAATGTTGTTAGATTTTCTCAGGTTTTCACCTGCAGAATCAGTTTTGTTATACTCACAGACAATATTTTGACAGTTTTGGAAACTTTGGAGTGTTTTCTATCCTAATCTGTAAATTATATGCATATTCTACGATTTGGACCTGAGAAATAGTCCGTTTACCTTGGGAACGTTATTTAAAAATTAAAAATAAAATCTGACCCCTAGCGTCAAGTTAAGAGGCCCATCAGACAAATTCTTTGGCCACTATACCCACCATACGGAGCCCTGCTGATCCGTCGTCCGAACCGTCGCCTGAACCGGAACCCCAACAGAAGCTAGCCAGCTAACTAGCTACTAGCTAGTAGTCAGCTAGCCACTGCTAGCGGTCATCAGCCACCTCTAGCACGGACAACTCTCGCCAGTCTACACAGCGCGACTCAAACCAGAGCAAATCGGACTTATTTTAAATTATATTTCTAGGGTCAAAATCTCTTTCATCGTCACTCTATGCACAGGTTTACCCTCACTGTATCCACATCATACCATTCCTTTGTCTGTACATTATGCCTTGAATCTATTCTACCGTGCCCAGAAAACTGCTCCTTTTACTCTCTGTTCTGAACGTAATAGACGACGAGTTATTTTAGCCTTTAGCCGTACCCTTATCCTACTCCTCCTCTGTTCTTCTGGTGATGTGGAGGTTAATCCAGGCCCTGCAGTGCCTCGCTCCACTCCCATTCCCCAGGCGCTATCATTTGTTGACTTCTGTAATGGTAAAAGCTTTGGTTTCATGCATGTTAACATTAGAAGCCTCCTCCCTAAGTTTGTTTTATTCACTGCCCTAGCACACTCTGCCAACCCGGATGTTCTAGCCGTGTCTGAATCCTGGCTCAGGAAGACCACCAAGGGGGCGGTGTTGCAATCTACTGCAGAGATAGCCTGCAGAGTTCTGTCTTACTATCAAGGTCTGTATCCAAACAATTCGAGCTTCTACTTTTAAAAATCCACCTCTCCAGAAACAAGTCCCTCACCGTTGCCGGTTGCTATAGACCACCCTCAGCCCCTATCTGTGCCCTGGACACCATATGTGAACTGATTGCCCCCCATCTATCTTCAGAGCTTGTGCTGCTAGGTCACCTAAACTGTGACAAGCTTAACACCCTGGCCATCCTACAATCTAAGAATGATGCCCTCAATTTCTCACAAATGATCAATGAACCCACCAGGTACAACCCCAAATCCGTAAACACGGGCACACTCATAGATGTCATCCTAACCAACTTGCCCTCCAAATACACCTCTGCTGTTTTCAACCAAGATCTCAGCGATCACTGCCTCATTGCCTGCATCCGTAACGGGTCTGCGGTCAAACGACCACCCCTCATCACTATCAAACGCTCCCTAAAACACTTCAGCAAGCAGGCCTTCCTAATCGACCTGGCCGGGGTATCCTGGAAGGATATTGACCTCATCCCGTCAGTAGAGGATGCCTGGTCATTCTTTAAAAGTGCCTTCCTCACCATCTTAAATAGGCATGCCCCTTTCAAAAAATGTTGAACCAGGAATAGATATATCCCTTGGTTCTCTCCAGACCTGACTGCCCTTGACCAGCACAAAAACATCCTGTGGCGTTCTGCATTAGCATCGAATAGCCCCAGTGATATGCAACTTTTCAGGCAAGTTAGGAACAAATATACACAGGCAGTTAGGCAAGCTAAGGCTAGCTTTTTCAAGCAGAAATGTGCATCCTGTAGCACAAACTCAAAAAAGTTCTGGGACACTGTAAAGTCCATGGAGAATAAGATCACCTCCTCCCAGCTGTCCACTGCACTGAGGCTAGGAAACACTGTCACCGCTGATAAATCCACTATAATTGAGAATTTCAATAAGCATTTTTCTACAGCTGACCATGCTTTCCACCTGGCTACCCCTACCCTGGTCAACAGCCCTGCACTCCCCACAGCAACTCGCCCAAGCCTCCCCCATTTCTCCTTCACCCAAATTCAGACAGCTGATGTTCTTAAAGAACTGCAAAACTTGGACCCCTACAAATCACCCGGGCTAGACAATCTGGACACTCTCTTTTGAAAATGATCTGCAAAGAGGGAGACACTCTAGACCCAAATTGCTACAGACCTACGTAGATCTATCCTACCCTGCCTTTCTAAGGTCTTCGAAAGCCAAGTCAACAAACAGATTACCGATCATTTCGAATCCCACCGTACCTTCTCCGCTATGCAATCAGGTTTCAGAGCTGGTCATGGGTGCACCTCAGCCACGCTCAAGGTCCTAAACGATATCATAACTGCCATCGATAAGAGACATTACTGTGCAGCCGTATTCATCGACCTGGCCAAGGCTTTCGACTCTGTCAATCAGCACAATCTTATTGGCAGACTCGACATTCTTGGTTTCTCAAATGATTGCCTCGCCTGGTTCACCAACTACTTCTCTGATAGAGTTCATTGTGTCAAATCTGAGGGCCTGTTGTCCGGACCTCTTGCAGTCTCTATGGGGGTGCCACAGGGTTCAAATCTCGGGCCGACTCTCTTCTCTGTATACATCAATGATGTCGCTCTCGCTGCTGGTGATTCTCTGATCCACCTCTATGCAGACGACACTATTCTGTATTCTTCTGGCCCTTCTTTGGACACTGTGTTAACTAACCTCCAGACGAGCTTCAATGCCATACAACACTCCTTCCGTGGCCTCCAACTGCTCTTAAATGCAAGTAAAACTAAATGCATGCTCTTCAACCGATCACTGCCCGCACCTGCACGCCCATCCAGCATCACTATTCTGGACGGTTCTGATTTAGAATATGTGGACAACTACAAATACCTAGGTGCCTGGCTAGACTGTAAACTCTCCTTGAAGACTCACATTATGCATCTCCAATCCAAAATTAAATCTAGAATTGGCTTCCTATTTCACAACAATGCGTCCTTCACTCATGCTGCCAAACATACCCTCGTAAAACTGACCATCCTACCGATCCTCGACTTCGGCGATGTCATCTATAAAATAGCCTCCAACACTCTACTCAACAAATTGGATGCAATCTATCACAGTGCCTTCCGTTTTGTCACCAAAGCCCCATATACTACCCACCACTGCGACCTGTACGCTCTCGTTGGCTGGCCATCGCTTCGTACTCATCGCCAAACCCACTGGCTCCAGGTCATCTACAAGTTTCTGCTAGGTAAAGCCACGCCTTATCTCAGCTCACTGGTCACCATAGCAGCACCCACCCGTAGCACACGCTCCAGCAGGAATATCTCACTGGTCACCCCCAAAGCCAATTCCTCCTTTGGCCGCCTTTCCTTCCAGTTCTCTGCTGCCAATGACTGGAACGAACTTCAAAAATCACTGAAGCTGGAGACCCATATCTCCCTCACTAGCTTTAAGCACCAGCTGTCAGAGCAGCTCACAGAGCACTGCACCTGTACATAGCCCATCTGTAAACAGCCCATCTATCTACCTCATCCCCATACTGTATTTATTTATTTATCTTGCTCCTTTGCACCCCAGTACTTGCACATTCATCTTCTGCACATCTACCATTCCAGTGTCTAATTGCTATATTGTAATTACTTCGCCACCATGGCCTATTTATTGCCTTTACCTCCCTTATCTTACCTCATTTGCACTCACTGTATATAGATTTTTCTTTTTTCTACTGTATTATTGACTGTATGTTTGTTTATTCCATGTGTAACTCTGTGTTGTTGTATGTGTCGAACTGCTGTGCTTTATCTTGGCCAGGTCGCAGTTGTAAATGAAAACTTGTTCTCAACAAGCCTACCTGGTTAAATAAAGGACAAATAAAAAATATAAAAAATAGACACCAACGTTGATATACTGTATAAACAATTATCTAGGCTAAGTAAAACCAATTCTTATTTTGTATCTACTGCTCTGCTAACTAGATAACTAAAGTGTAGTCAGTGACTAGCTAAGACAGAGAAAGAGGACGGAAAAAATGTATGGATTGGACAAAGTCCCCCACTCGGGTTGTGAACAGCAGTTGGGAGTGTCGGCTAGAGATGACCTGTAGTCTTGCTGAGGTCTCCTCTGTTACTAATTAGCATTTTGAATTTGACTAAATTGAGGCTAATATATTGATCAAACTCACTTTGTTCGAGAGAGAATTCCATGTCCATCAAAATGTCAGCATAGGATAAGCCTACATGAAACAGACCTTATATAAAGTAGTTCTAAAATCCCAGATGCAAAAATGAATGGGGAAAAAACGATTGGAACCATTACAGATTTTTACCGCTAGGTTTTATTGATATTATGACACCTCCACTGTCTATTGGGCTCTGAAGGGCTACCCCCTCTTGCCTCCTGAATAATGTAATTACTGGTTAAAGAGACAGTGCACACTTTTATAAAATAATATACTTCTATGCAAATGTTGTTGATCAGTAAAATAAAATAAGTCTCAAATTGAAGGGAAACAGATTGTTTGTCAAGCTCAATAAGTCACTCCTATTGAAAATGTTTTGTATTGTAAGGTATTACTGGATGGTTGGAGCTAGAAACATAAGCATTTTGCTGAACCTGCGATAACATATGCAAATATGTGTTCACACCAATTTGGGGTGGGGGGATTTGATTGAACAGAGTAGTAGCTGCGTTAATCTCTCTGGATCAAGTGCCATTCTGTCACTTTGGCTAATATACAATTTATTTTCTATTTAGTATAGTCCTATTGAGTATCGTGATGGTATCAAATATTGTGATAGTAAATATGGTATCGGTATCGAGGTCAAAGTTATGGTATTGTAACAACACTAGTAGGGATAATGATGAGGACTCATTTTGTTATGCAGGAGAGGCGTGGTCTGTCATTCTCTAACGGGAGAGGAGAGAGGAAAACGTCCGATAGAAATGCCTTTTTGTGTGATTCCTTCCATATTTGATGTTGTCCGCTAGGTGGAGACACTGAGGCCCGTGTTGTTGGTCGCTCCGACTGGTAGTCAGTCGTTCAGCCTCAGTACCAGTCAAGAGTGCGCTTCGATCAGCAGCATAGCACAGAACAGAGCAGGGACGGAGAAAAGAGAGAGAAGAGGCTGCCTTCTACATGCCGCTGTCGCCCGTTTCCTAGTGGGCATTCTCAAATTGGACCGCGAAGAAAGAGCGACTTTTCACAACGCATTCGAAAAAAGGAATTTGTATAATGTTTCTTACTGCGGGCGCTCTATTGATGCTACTGGCAGCTGTGCAGGTAAGAAAAGGCTGTGTTGGTAGTCGGAGTGGTGTGTGTGGTGGTGGGACGTGGTCTGATGAGTTGGCTCTCTTTGACTCAATCTGCGGGGATAGACTGCATTTATTTCCCTCTACATTGCCTCGATATTAGGTCGTTGGCTTATATTGATTTTCGACTATGCATTAGAATCACGCTCAAACGTTGCCTATTTGAGGATTTCGTTATGCTAAAATGTATCCGTGCTTGTGATAACAACATTGGTCTAGCCTTCGAGCTTGCAGTGATAGGGTAGCCTGTTTGTTATAGTAGCCTAATCTTGAAGTTTGAACTGCTCTCTGATGATGGTGGGCATTTACCGAATTTCATAATCGAGCTACCCCACTGGGCACAGAGGTCACAGTTCCGCGTCTAATTTTGATTTGGTTGAGTTGTCAACTAACGTGAATTTTCAACGTGAAATCAACAAAAAAATGTCACCATGCCATTGGATTTTATTTAAAAGTTGGTTGAAAAAATGACGCTATTTCCTTACGTTGATGACTTTTTGCAAATCCAATCAGCTTTCCACGTTCAACATCGTCGCATTTAATTTGTGTTGTTGAAATGACGTATAAACAACGTTGATTCAACCAGTTTTTGCCAAGAGGGACACATTTGTCTGCTCCGTATTCACCCATAATTCAAAATCTATAGGCTACGCCTATATGGAATGCTGTTATGGCTATTTGGGACTTTTGTATACTTTGGTAGACGCGTCACCAGGCTGAAGTTGAACCCATGGACTGAATCGGATGTTTAGGCTACGGCTCACCAACAACTGTAACAATTTACGGACATTAAAGTAGCCGCGGGACAATCGCCCGTTGCCGCAACACAAATCAGATCAGATGATTGGTTTTTAGAGATGCTAATGATTCAAAACACATGCACGGTACACACAAACGCACACACACACACACGAACGCACACACGCACATGGATAGCCTATTGTTTTTTAGTCCGTTGGCTACACCATAATCTAATTTGCTAACCTATATCAACATTACAGAGATGACCCGAGTAAACCCCAACATCTCGGGTTAGGGTCAGTCCCATGCCGACAACAAAGCCGTGGTCAATCACCCGAGCAGGGTGGATGTTGTTGAATGTTGAGTTAGTGTGCGCTTCGCTAACAGGTTGTAAAATGAGGACGCTGGACAGATTTCTCATGCCTATCGCGTTGTTAAACGAGGAGTACATTAACTGAACAGATTTATAATGCCTATCGAGTAGGCTACAGTTTACTATATTTCAGCTCGCGGTTATGTTATAAACACTGTGGGATTGTAACTCATATTTATTCACCGTGTTTGTCTCGAAAGCTTCCCCATCCCCTCAAAGCATGTACTATAGGCTACCCAACCCGTTTGGTTTAGCATATCCCTTGTGTTAATGTATTCATTTAGCACAGTATAGGTATTTGAAACATGTATAGATACGTTTTATGTTGGAAAGTAAGATAAACAACTGAGAAGCAAATAAATAGAGTGATTGCAGAGAATTTGCAGATTAGAATTGATTAGAATTGAATGAGTAAATTCACATGGAAGGGTTACAGGTTTTTGACACAATCACATACACTGATCTTGAATACTTCTGAAATACCCTATTCCTTCATATCTCCCCTGAACTAATGACTGATCTGAAAAGCATCTTATAGGTGAAAGCAAGCAATAGGTTCTAATACATAGCTTTCACCTGTATATAGCCATGTCAGATCTGTGATCACCACGAGGGTGAAGGTGGAGGGTGTGTTGACTTTCTGAAGTTCTGTAGTAGCAGGGTCTGGATCCCAAATGGCACCCTGGTCAAAAGTAGAGCACTATAAGGAATAGGGTGCCATTTGGGATGTCGACAGGCTAATCATGCTACCCACTAACCCTTACCCTTATTACTCTAATCACCTGCCTGAGTGACGTATGCCATTGTGCTGCTCTGTGAGGGGGGAGGGGATCGGGTAGGGGGCAGGGAGGGGAGCATAGAGAGGTGGCCTTCTGCCACTGAGCAGGGCCCCTCCTAATGTGCCATCATTGTTGCTCTTATATAGTCCTATATGTTGTTATATTTCATTTAGAATATGTTTATTTTATGCAGTCTATATTATATTGCATTTGGAGCTGGTTAACATGTCTCTTCTCTTGCCTATCATGATATTTCTTAGTGGTTATTACATTGCTGTTACCTCTATTAATATAAACTACTCAGCAGACACTTTTCCAAAGCAGTTTATAGTGCAGTGAGTGCATACATTTATAAGTACGTGTAACCCCTAGGATTATATTGATTATTGTAGCTCACACCCTTCTGTTCTAATTCTCTGTTTTCCAGGTTGCTGTGCATGGCGGGCGGGCCGTGGGGTTGTTGCCACGGAGGCAGAGGTCGTTGCCGTGCACACAAGGGTTCTCCCAGGAGGAGTACAGTATTGCCGTGGACGAGGAGCTGAGAGAGGGACAAGCACTCCTCACCGGTACGTCTTACACACAAACACCTGTCTGTGTGAACACATAAGCACACGTCGAATGCACACACACACACTCAGTAAGTGGGTAGAGTCTGCACAACAGTATGGAGGAGTTTTCCCTTATGAACACTGAGGGAGGGGGAGGATTAGGTGAGTATCAGGGAGACAGTGTGAGGGTCGGGGGCAGAGTGGGGGAGGGGCTGAAACCGTCTAGCTCGTCTCATACACAGTGGGTGTTTCCCCACACACACTCATTGACACACACACACAAACACTGACAGTGGGTGTTTCCCCATACGCACTCATTGACACACACACACAAACACACATATTGGGTGTTTCCCCACACGCACACACCACATGCTGATGAAACAGTGTGTGATCAATGAGATTGATCTGGCCAGCCTATATCCATCCTCTGATCAATGACCTCTGTCTGTGATCCACTCGGGGTGCGTGTGTGTGAATGAGTGTTACTAAGCTGTGCGGTTGATAGTGCCAGATGCATACCGAGGCAGACCTAGCTGTGAGTCTGTGTGTTCAGGAAGGTTAATTCACAGTTTATTGTGCTAGATGTCCTTTTATAGTTTCTAGTCTGTTGGCTATTTGTTTTATTTACATTTCATTGGCTCCTGTGAAGCTGTCAAACTCTTGCAAGGTAGTGATCTGACAGGAAGCTATGGTAAACACAAAGAGGGAGGGAGAGAGATAGGGAGGGAGGGAGTGACAGGGAGAGAGAGGGAGCTAGAAAGGGAGAGAGAGAGAGAGTAAAAAATATATATTTTTAGTTCACTTCTGTTTATTATCTATTTCACTTGCTTTGGCAATGTAAACATGTTTCCCATGCCAATAAAGCCCTTAAATTGAAATTGAATTGCGAGACAGAGGGGGTCTGAGTGAGGGAGAGAGATAGAGAGAGAGAGCATCCCCCTTTCCCATCTCTCCAATAAGAATTTCACACCAGGGCATGACATACCACAGTCTGACTGGATTTAGTGAGTGTGTGTGTATTTGTGTGTGTGTGTGTGTGTGTGTGTGTGTGTGTGTGTGTGTGTGTGTGTGTGTGTGTGTGTGTGTGTGTGTGTGTGTGTGTGTGTGTGTGTGTGTGTGTGTGTGTGTGTGTGTGTGTGTGTGTGTTATGATGTAATGATCTTTTGATTGTCCTGCTGATTCACTTCCTCTGTTCTTCGTATCAGGACATTAGCCATTAAGTGTTGTACACATAGGGTTGCAAAGTGAGGGTATATTACTTCAAACTTACCAGTAAACTGCAAGAAGTTTGTTATCTTTCAAGGATTTTATGTAATCTTTCACAAGATATCTATTGGCCCTTTTGGGTACTTCAAATTTTCACAGGTGTCTGTAATTATCTCTGGCCCTCTGTGTGGCCTTATCACATGTAAAATATATGAAATAATTAAATACAATTATAAAAAATAAAAATAGAATGAAAAAGCTGTAAAATATTATCCTAAATATAAACCGCCAACTTAGTGAATAACATTGGTGTTTATTTATTTGACTATGTCAATATGTATTTGTTGTCAATGTTATGGCGTCGAACTGGTGTCAGTTGTGAAGAACAGTCAGTAGTTGGAAGAGTTGAGTTAAATCATTCCATTGATGATTATATGCTTTTGTCATTAACTACGCTATTTTCTCTTTAACCATGGTCTGTCTACTAGAAACTCATGGACAATATGGACACAGATATAAAAAAAGGAATACTATATATGAATACATTTTTAACAAGTTATTCAAGTATACATTACCAAAGTTATGATAGATTGCCAAAGATTTTCAGTTAATTACTAAAATGACTGAATGTTTCAGTAACTTACCGGTAGCTTTGAAACCCTATGTATGTACACACACACACACCAGTCCAAAATATGGGAAAGAATTTCACTCACACACACACAGAGAGAGTGACAGAGACCGACAGACAGATAGAGGGTCACAGACAGACTGCCCTGGGGTACAGACAGCAGGAGGCTTAGTTAATTATTTAATTGGAGCAGGAGGAAGATAGTCAATTATTAATGAAGGGATGGAGAGGAGACATAATTTAAATCATAAGGAACAGGGATGAAAGGGTTTAGGGGAGGAGAGGGGCTAGGATGAGGGGTGGAGCAATTAAATGGGTTTAGGGGTGGAGAGAGGGGCTAGGATGAGGGGTGGAGCAATTAAATGGGTTTAGGGGTGGAGAGAGGGGCTAGGATGAGGGGTGGAGCAATTAAATGGGTTTAGGGGTGGAGAGAGGGGCTAGGATGAGGGGTGGAGCAATTAAATGGGTTTAGGGGTGGAGAGAGGGGCTAGGATGAGGGGTGGAGCAATTAAATGGGTTTAGGGGTGGAGAGAGGGGCTAGGATGAGGGGTGGAGCAATTAAATGGGTTTAGGGGTGGAGAGAGGGGCTAGGATGAGGGGTGGAGCGATGAAAGGGTTTAGGGGAGGAGAGAGGGGCTAGGATGAGGGGTGGAGCAATGAAAGGGTTTAGGGGTGGAGAGAGGGGCTAGGATGAGGGGTGGAGCAATTAAATGGGTTTAGGGGTGGAGAGAGGGGCTAGGATGAGGGGTGGAGCAATTAAATGGGTTTAGGGGTGGAGAGAGGGGCTAGGATGAGGGGTGGAGCAATTAAATGGGTTTAGGGGTGGAGAGAGGGGCTAGGATGAGGGGTGGAGCAATGAAAGGGTTTAGGGGTGGAGAGAGGGGCTAGGATGTTGTAGAGTTTAGGTGAGGGAGAAATAGAGGGATTAGGAGATGGAGAGATAGACTAAAAAGATGTAAGGAGAGGGATGTGCATCAGGGATGTGGTGGGGGAAAGTTCATAGACGCTCCACATATGGGCCACATCCTACGGTCTTTGCATCCATGTCTTCCTCTTCTTCTCTGTGGTTGTTGTTTCTTGTGGTGATCTGGCATTCCTGGCTGGTGAATAGGTTAAATCTCTATTTTGCTGAACCATGATGATCACCGCTGCCTCATAGACTGGACTCTCATTCTCACCCTGACCTAAGCATTAGCTGATTGGCTGATTGAGCTGTCTGTCTAGGTTATGGGCGATTGGCTCGCCTGTTGGCTCAGCTTGTTTGTTTGGACATGGTGGTCAGCCAGTGGTCACTCTCCGGTCAATGCAGACTTTTTCTGATTCACCACACTGTATGGGGAAGTTGGTGGCAGCAATCTTTAGAAATAGACATGGGAGTTTTGGGGCTGTTTTTTTTTTTATATTGTGGAACTGACTGTTTGATGTGTGGTCATGACTGTCCTTGTGTCTGTGTATTTATGGTCAATGATTCACCTGACCACCCTGCTGACAGAGACTAGGGGAGTGGAGTGAAGGCTGGTTGACTCAAAGCCTGCTCATCCTTCCCGGTGATGGACAGAGTGTGTGAGAAAGAGAGAGACAGAGGGACAGACAGACAGACAGACAGACAGAAATAGAGTGAGGGGTTGTATTACGGTCATATAGTGCAATGGTATCATTTAAATTCATGCACACATGGAAATTCCACACACAACTGCACTAACTCTTGGGAAGCAGAAGACAGATTTTATTCATGCCTGACCACACTATCTCCCTCCTCTCTGTTTTCTCTTTATTCTCTCTCTCTGCTCTCTCTCTTTTCTCTGTGTGGAGGACTGTCCCAGTTACACCCAACCCCATACATCACTGTCTCTGTCTGCCCCATACATCACTGTCTCTGTCTGCTGCATATTTTGGGAACTGGAGACAGAGAGCTCTATCTCTTTCATTCTCTCTCTCTCTCTTCCTCTCTAATCTTCCTTTCTCTCTTCCTCTCTAATCTTCCAATTTCTCTGTTTCTCTCTACGTTGTCCCCCCCTCTCTCTCTCTCTCCCTCTCTCTCTCTCTCTCTCTCTCTCTCTCTCTCTCTCTCTCTCTCTCTCTCTCTCTCAATTTCAATTCAAATTAAGGGCTTTATTTGCAGGGGAAACATATGTTTACATTGCCAAAGCAAGTAAAATAGATAATAAACAAAAGTTAAATGAACAATAAAAAATGAACAGTAAACATTACACTCACAAAAGTTCCAAAATAATAAAGACATTTCAAATGTCATATTATGTCCATATACAGTGTTGTAATGATGTGCAAATAGTTAAAGTACAAAAGGTAAAATAAATAAACATAAATATAGGTTGCATTTTCAATGGTGTTTGTTCTTCACCGGATGCCCTTATCTTGTGGAAACATCTTGCTGCTGTGATTGCAGACTGTGGTATTCCCACAATAGATATGGGAGTTTATCAAAATTAGATTTGTTTTCGAATTCTTTGTGGGTCTGTGTAATCTGAGGGAAATATGTGTCTCTAATATGGTCATACATTTGGCAGGAGGTTAGGAAGTGCAGCTCAGTTTCCACCTCATTTTGTGGGCAGTGTGCACATAGCCTGTCT
The DNA here is from genome assembly GCF_016432855.1 of Salvelinus namaycush. Taxonomy (NCBI): domain Eukaryota; kingdom Metazoa; phylum Chordata; class Actinopteri; order Salmoniformes; family Salmonidae; genus Salvelinus; species Salvelinus namaycush. The sequence continues at coordinate 38,851,383 of NC_052316.1, forward strand.
TCTCTTGAGAGCTAGGTCTGCCTACGGCGGCCTTTCTCAATAGCAAGGCTATGCTCACTGAGTCTGTACATAGTCAAAGCTTTCCTTAAGTTTTGGTCAGTCACAGTGGTCAGGTATTCTGCCACTGTGTACTCTCTGTTTAGGGCCAAATAGCATTCTAGTTTGCTCTGTTTTTTTGTTAATTATTTCCAAGTAATTATCTTTTTGTTTTCTCATGATTTTGTTAGATCTCCCTCTCTCGCTCCCTCTCTCTCTCTCGCCCCCTCCCTCTCTCTATTGCTCCCTTTCTCTCTCTCTCGCTCCCTCTCTCTCTCTATTGCTCTCTCTCGCTTGCTCGCTCTCTCTCTCTCGCTCCCTCTCTCTCTCGCTCTCTCTCTCTCTCTCTCTCTCTCTCGCCGTATCTTTCTCTCCCTCATCTGTTTAGCTCTCTCTCTCTCTCTCTCCTTATCTGTCTAGCTCTCTCTTTATCTGTCTAGCTCTCTCACTCTCTCTCTCCTTATCTGTCTAGCTCTCTCTTTATCTGTCTAGCTCTCTCTCTCTCTCTCCTTATCTGTCTAGCTCTCTCTTTATCTGTCTAGCTCTCTCACTCTCTCTCTCAGTCTCCATCCCCTCTCTTTGTTTCTCTCTTACCTCCCTCCACCCCCTCTCTGTTTAATGTATCTGGGGTACAGTATGGGAGTGTGTGACATGTTAGCGTGGGTAGAAGGAAGCGCTAGTGCAGGTCTTCAGGGGAACTACCTAAAAGAGGAGGGACTTCTGTCAAACACAATCACTCCACATGTCTGATTAGTAGACCTAAAACACCCCTCTGTTTTCTCCTTTATCCCTCCATACTTTCTCTCCACTTTCTATGTTTTTCCTTTGAGACTGCTTAATAGTAGACAGCAGCCGTTAACATAAAGCACCCCTCTCTCTTCTTCTACATCCCTTCATACTTTCTCTATGTTTTCCTCTGAGACTGTTTCATGCTCTCTCTCTGCCCTGGGCGGTTTCTGTTTTGAGGTATGATCACAGCAGTTGGACTGCGCTGGAGTAACAGGAAGGTCACAGTGGTCTTTTCACGGTCAGTGAGGGGTGATGTGAGTGCAGGAGACGGTTAGTGACCGCAGAGCTATCACAGAGCAGAGCCAGATACAGTTCAGAGTTCAACATGAACTCTAGTCAAAGTACCACGCACAACTTCCAGTGTGTGTGTGTGTGTGTGTGTGCGTGTGTGTGTGTGTGTGTGTGTGTGTGTGTGTGTGTGTGTGTGTGTGTGTGTGTGTGTGTGTGGAAAGGGTTTAGCCTTCTGACTGTGTCTGGTTCTGATTATATGTCTGTGTCCGACTGAAGGAGAAACACCGGGCCGTGCCATGCAGACCTCTACAAGTATGTAAGGATTGCTAGTGAGGGGGAGTGAGGATTACCCTGCATGCCTCTGTTTGTGTGTGTACTTCTTTTTTACTCTTCTCTATTTTATCTCTCTTCCTGTTTTTCCTTCCTTTCCTCTCTACCTCTCTATTTGGATGGATAGAAGAGGGATGTTGAATTTTTCACCTGCCTCCCAGAAAGGGATGCACGTGTGGGTGCTTGTGTATGTTCCTGTGTGTGTTTGTCTGTTTGTGTGTCGAGTGTGTGCCTTTGCAAGCACTGGTGTGCCTTAATCATCAGTTGATATTAGCATTTTGAAAGCCTTCCCTCAGCCGTCCAGTGCAGTTATTGTTGTGTGGGTGCGTGGCTGCTGCCTGTCTGTCTGACTGTCCACATGTTTAGAGTATTAGTTTATCTATCCGAATCCTTATTTGAACTCAGAATGTGTGTGACTGACCCTCTGAAGTGTGTGTGTGTGTGTTTGAGAGAGAGGTAGGGAGAGAGTGTGTGTGTGTGTGTGTTTGAGGGAGAGGTAGGGAGAGAGTGTGTGTGTTTGAGAGAGAGGTAGGGAGAGAGTGTGTGTGTTTGAGAGAGAGGTAGGGAGAGAGTGTGTGTGTTTGAGAGAGAGGTAGGGAGAGAGTGTGTGTGTTTGAGAGAGAGGTAGGGAGAGAGTGTGTGTGTTTGAGAGAGAGGTAGGGAGAGAGTGTGTGTGTTTGAGAGAGAGGTAGGGAGAGAGTGTGTGTGTTTGAGAGAGAGGTAGGGAGAGAGTGTGTGTGTTTGAGAGAGAGGTAGGGAGAGAGTGTGTGTGTTTGAGAGAGAGGTAGGGAGAGAGTGTGTGTGTTTGAGAGAGAGGTAGGGAGAGAGTGTGTGTGTTTGAGAGAGAGGTAGGGAGAGAGTGTGTGTGTTTGAGAGAGAGGTAGGGAGAGAGTGTGTGTGTTTGAGAGAGAGGTAGGGAGAGAGTGTGTGTGTTTGAGAGAGAGGTAGGGAGAGAGTGTGTGTGTTTGAGAGAGAGGTAGGGAGAGTTGTAAAAAGGAAAGGGATGTGCGCTCGCTGCTCTCAGTCTTCAGCTCATGTGAATAATGTGGATGTGCGTTAAACACTCTGTTTTCCTCTCCTTTGCTTCTTAGCTCCTGCCATTAACAACATGTTAATATGCAGATATATTGTAGTACATTTACAGTGTAGTGGATATGACAGATACAAATGGATATGCCACTATATTATGATTGCGTGCAGCTCCAGGCTTGTGCACATTGCTGCACTTATAATGTGAAGAAATAATAGTTGATCAACATTTTAAGCTAAACGTTCTGATCTGTTGCATCAGACTAGGCTACATCAAACTTTTTTTTATGTAGCCTAGGCCTAGTGGTTGTATTTGGGATCTATCGTATTTCTTTCTCAACAAGCTGAACAATAGAATAGGTCAACTTTTTCACTATGGGGGATAATATATTGACATATTGATGATTAAGGCTCTTAGGCGGTACATCCATAAAACTAGGGGAAGCTGTCCCTAAGTGAATTATATAGCCTAATTAGCTTACATAAATAAATAAAAAGATTCAAAATAGGCTAGTAAAGCATGATTTGGCCACAGAGGATAATTAGCTTCCCCTAGCCTTAAAAATACAACTTGTGTATTGTTTGAAATCATATTGCCAACAGTCTGAAGGAAAGGCACCAGAAACAATTTGGGCAGCGTGCACAACAAATACCAAATAGATGATTGTTGAGTTGTTACTGTCAGTGAAAAGAGGCCCGGCCAGGAATATCGCAATATTTCTACATTAAATCGCAGGAAAACATAGTTTGGAAAACAAATGGCTATTGCTGTAAAGAGAAGACAATGACAAGTCTCAAATCTGTCTTTTACCTATACAATTCTCAACTTAATTGAGTGAACAACAGTAGGCCTATAGCCTGTCTGATTGGATAGGCGGAGAGCATCGGCCATATCCGCGGTGAGTGCGAACTGCACATATTCACTCTTTATCATTGTTGGGTCAGTTCTACTTAAAATCTTTTTTTTTAGGACAATAATTTCCTCTTCCAGTTTAGGACGTCATATTCTATTTGTCTCCCCTTCTCGTGACGTCATATTCTATTTGTCTCCCCTTCTCGTGACGTCATATTATATTTGTCTCCCCTTCTCGTGACGTCATATTCTATTTGTCTCCCCTTCTCGTGACGTCATATTCTATTTGTCTCCCATTCTCGTGACGTCATATTCTATTTGTCTCCCCTTCTCGTGACGTCATATTCTATTTGTCTCCCCTTCTCGTGACGTCATATTATATTTGTCTCCCCTTCTCGTGACGTCATATTATATTTGTCTCCCATTCTCGTGACGTCACATTCTGTTTGTCTCCCCTTCTCGTGACGTCATATTCTATTTGTCTCCCCTTCTCGTGACGTCATATTCTGTTTGTCTCCCCTTCTCGTGACGTCATATTCTATTTGTCTCCCCTTCTCGTGACATCATATTCTATTTGTCTCCCCTTCTCGTGACGTCATATTATATTTGTCTCCCCTTCTCGTGACGTCCCATTCTGTTTGTCTCCCCTTCTCGTGACGTCATATTCTGTTTGTCTCCCCTTCTCGTGACGTCATATTATATTTGTCTCCCCTTCTCGTGACGTCACATTCTGTTTGTCTCCCCTTCTCGTGACGTCATATTCTATTTGTCTCCCCTTCTCGTGACGTCATTTTCTGTTTGTCTCCCATTCTCGTGACATCATATTCTATTTGTCTCCCATTCTCGTGACGTCATATTCTATTTGTCTCCCCTTCTCGTGACGTCATATTATATTTGTCTCCCCTTCTCGTGACGTCATATTCTATTTGTCTCCCATTCTCGTGACGTCATATTCTATTTGTCTCCCATTCTCGTGACGTCATATTCTATTTGTCTCCCCTTCTCGTGACGTCATATTCTATTTGTCTCCCCTTCTCGTGACGTCACATTCTGTTTGTCTCCCCTTCTCGTGACGTCACATTATATTCGTCTCCCATTCTCGTGACGTCATATTATATTTGTCTCCCCTTCTCGTGACGTCATATTCTATTTGTCTCCCCTTCTCGTGACGTCACATTATATTCGTCTCCCATTCTCGTGACGTCATATTCTATTTGTCTCCCCTTCTCGTGACGTCATATTCTGTTTGTCTCCCCTTCTCGTGACGTCATATTCTATTTGTCTCCCCTTCTCGTGACGTCACATTCTGTTTGTCTCCCCTTCTCGTGACGTCATATTCTATTTGTCTCCCCTTCTCGTGACATCACATTCTGTTTGTCTCCCCTTCTCGTGATGTCATATTCTGTTTGTCCCCCCTTCTCGTGACGTCATATTATACTTGTCTCCCCTTCTCGTGACGTCACATTCTGTTTGTCTCCCCTTCTCGTGACGTCATATTCTATTTGTCTCCCCTTCTCGTGACGTCACATTCTGTTTGTCTCCCCTTCTCGTGACGTCACATTCTATTTGTCTCCCCTTCTCGTAGGCCTATTATATTTACAACTTAGTTTTTATTGATCTGTTTGTCAGTGTGGGCAGAGTAGGCTACCCTGTAATTTGTCGTATTAAAAAAGATTCTGCTAATGTGTCCAGTCATATAAAGTGTAGTAGAACATCATGAAATGTGTTTATAAAAGGCTGAAAAGTACCTGATACAATACTATACATGCTCAGCCATGAAATGTGTTTATAAAAGGCCACGCTATACATGCTCAGCCATGCATTGAACAGTCTTTTTTGCGAACAGTGATTGAGTTATATTATTAGCCAAAATTTTGACTATATAATCTACTCATCACATTACGAATAGTAGGCAATCTTACATAAGTCTGAAAATGTGATATGCATGGAATGCTTTATTTTAAAGGTGCATATTTATTTACTTTTTTACTATTACCCCCTTTTACTCCCCAATTGTTAGTAGTTACTGTCTTGTCTCATCGCTGCAACTCCAGTACGGACTCGGGAGAAGCGAAGGTCGAGAGCCATGCGTCCTCCGAAACACAACCCAACCAAGCCGCACTGCTTCTTAACACAGCACGCATCCAACCCGGAAGCCAGCCGCACCAATGTGTCGGAGGAAACACCGTACACCTAGCGACCTGGTCAGCGTGCACTGCGCCCGGCCTGCCACAGGAGCTGCTAGTGCGCGATGAGACAAGGATATCCCTGCCGGCCAAACCCTCCCTAACCCGGACGACGCTTGGCCAATTGTGCGCCGCCCCATGGACCTCCCAGTCGCGGCCGGCTGCGACAGAGCCTGGGCTCAAACCCAGAGTCTCTGGTGGCACGGCTAGCACTGCGATGCAGTGCCTTAGACCACTGCGCCACCCGGGAGGCCCTAAGGTGCATTTTTATGGGGAAAATTTGCTTCCCCAAACTTGAAACTCACGAGCTGCCAATGCATGAGCTAGTGATTTAGCTGTTTGTTACTCATCGTGTTTGTGAGGAAAAGTAAATGTGGACATTTATTATAACATATTCAAAGTGCACGGTATAAACAACACACGTCATTGCATCCTCGACATGTTCTGTTAAAATTGATTACCATAATCGGAATGTGATTTATTTCATTCTGTGCACCGTGGGTGTACGCCCTAATTAGGTTACGCACCCAATGCATAGGCCTCAGGGTACGGTAAATTTCGCAAATGTCTGGTAAATTAAAATGCGGCTAGTCAAATGTCCAGCGCCACATTTTCATAACAGAAATCCTGGTGTGGCTGCATCCCAAATGGCACCCTATTCCCTATACAATGCACTACTTTTTAGTCAAAAGTAATGCACTAAAAAGGAATAGGGTGCCATTCGGGAGGCAGACTGTATCTTAAGTTAATGGAGAGGAAATGTAATCAGTTGGGCATGTCAGTGGCGTTTAGGCCTGTCAAGGTCTATTAGACCTCCATCCACATCATCATCATCACACACACATACATACACACGCACACACACATAAACATGTACACACACAACCATGTCACGACCTCATCACTGCTCCCACTGGTCCAACACACACACACACACACACACAGACACGCTCACTAGACTCTCCTGCTAATTAATGCAGGCACACGCAAATCAGATTGAGGGAAGGTTGTCGGAGAGAGGGAATGGAGAGAAGAAGGGGAGAGGGAGGGAGTGTGAGATGGCAGGGGTAGGAGAGATGATATTGTTAGAGGCACAGAGAGTTTCTGGTTTAATCTGTGGTGACAGCCTCTCTAGGCCCTCAGACACACACAGTCACTGACAGACTCTGTGTTGGGGCCAGGGGTGGGTGGCATTGAAAGTACAGCACAGGGATCTGTAATGACATTACCCCTCTTTGTTCATGACATTACCCCTCTCTGTTCATGACATTACCCCTCTCTGTTCATGACATTACCCCTCTCTGTTTATGACATTACCCCTCTCTGTTCATGACATTACCCCTCTCTACTCTCATCCTGCTGTTTTTGGCTGCTGTGTGTGTGTGTGTGTGTGTGTGTGTGTGTGTGTGTGTGTGTGTGTGTGTGTGTGTGTGTGTGTGTGTGTGTGTGTGTGTGTGTGTGTGTGTGTGTGTGTGTGTGTGTGTGTGTGTGTGTGTGTGTGTGTGGACGTGTTTAACTAATCTTGTGAGGAATAGTAAATGACCAAAAATGTTACCAACTGGTCACCACAAGGTCAAATGTTATTTCTAGGGGGTTTAGGGTTAAGGTTAGAATTAGGGTTAGGAGCTAGGGTTAAGGTTAGGTTTTTGGGTTAGGGTAAGAGTACGGGTTAGGGGGGCACCTTTTAGACAACCTATATCCATGTCAGTGATAATCCAACCCATCAGCCTGACAAAACTCTTTCTCTGTGTGTGTATGCTTTTGTGTCTGTGTGTAGGTTATACCACCCGTCTGGCATACCCTATTGTCGTTTTCAGGGTCAGGAATGTTTGTGTATGTCTCTTTGTGTGTTGTTGCGTGTGTGTCCGTGCCAATATCAGGGTGAGGTCTGTAGCATGACAGCTGTCCTATAAGGATTAGCTCTGTCTGTATGTCTCCTGTCTGTGTATGTTTGATCTGTTTGGTCTGCTCCCCAAGCTTGACAGCTGGACTGGTGTTTAGCTCCGCCAAATTACCCCTCCCCCTCCACTCAAACCCCTAACCCCTCCCCCTCCCACTCAAACCCCTAACCCCTACCACTACCCCCCCAAAGCCCCTAACCCCTACCACTACCCCCCCCCCCCCCCCCCCCCCCCCAAAGCCCCTAACCCCTGTCCCACTATCCGAACTGCTCTGTTTGGAATGAGCCCTCAAACGTCCTACCCCTTCCCCAAGTCCCTAACCTCTTTCCGACCTACACTGTTTACCCCCTTCCCAACCTGCTCTGTTTAGAATTAGCCCTCAAAACCCCCACCCCCTATCCCCCTACCCCTCCCCAACATGCTCTGTTTAGAATTACCCACTAGCCAGGGACATGACATACCTTTACCAGGCCATAAAACAACATAAACACCGTATGAAACAGGCCTAACCATGAAGCATAAAAAAACCTCACACACCGTATGAAACATATGCCTAACCATGAAGCATAAACAACCTCACACACCGTATGAAACATAGGCCTAACCATGAAGCATAAACAACCTCACACACCGTATGAAACATATGCCTAACCATGAAGCATAAACAACCTCACACACCGTATGAAACAGGCCTAACCATGAAGCATAAACAACCTCACACACCGTATGAAACATAGGCCTAACCATGAAGCATAAACAACCTCACACACCGTATGAAACATAGGCCTAACCATGAAGCATAAAACAACCTCACACACCATATGAAACAGGCCTAACCATGAAGCATAAACAACCTCACACACCGTATGAAACATATGCCTAACCATGAAGCATAAACAACCTCACACACCGTATGAAACAGGCCTAACCATGAAGCATAAACAACCTCACACACCGTATGAAACATAGGCCTAACCATGAAGCATAAACAACCTCACACACCGTATGAAACATAGGCCTAACCATGAAGCATAAAACAACCTCACACACCATATGAAACAGGCCTAACCATGAAGCATAAACAACCTCACACACCGTATGAAACAGGCCTAACCATGAAGCATAAACAACCTCACACACCGTATGAAACATATGCCTAACCATGAAGCATAAACAACCTCACACACCGTATGAAACAGGCCTAACCATGAAGCATAAAAGAACCTCACACACCGTATGAAACATAGGCCTAACCATGAAGCATAAACAACCTCACACACCGTATGAAACATAGGCCTAACCATGAAGCATAAACAACCTCACACACCGTATGAAAAAGGCCTAACCATGAAGCATAAACAACCTCACACACCGTATGAAACATAGGCCTAACCATGAAGCATAAACAACCTCACACACCATATGAAACAGGCCTAACCATGAAGCATAAACAACCTCACACACCGTATGAAACAGGCCTAACCATGAAGCATAAACAACCTCACACACCGTATGAAACATAGGCCTAACCATGAAGCATAAACAACCTCACACACCGTATGAAACAGGCCTAACCATGAAGCATAAACAACCTCACACACCGTATGAAACAGGCCTAACCATGAAGCATAAACAACCTCACACACCGTATGAAACATAGGCCTAACCATGAAGCATAAACAACCTCACACACCGTATGAAACATATGCCTAACCATGAAGCATAAACAACCTCACACACCGTATGAAACATATGCCTAACCATGAAGCATAAACAACCTCACACACCGTATGAAACATATGCCTAACCATGAAGCATAAAACAACCTCACACACCATATGAAACATAGGCCTAACCATGAAGCATAAACAACCTCACACACCGTATGAAACAGGCCTAACCATGAAGCATAAACAACCTCACACACCGTATGAAACAGGCCTAACCATGAAGCATAAACAACCTCACACACCGTATGAAACATATGCCTAACCATGAAGCATAAACAACCTCACACACCGTATGAAACATATGCCTAACCATGAAGCATAAACAACCTCACACACCGTATGAAACATATGCCTAACCATGAAGCATAAACAACCTCACACACCGTATGAAACATATGCCTAACCATGAAGCATAAACAACCTCACACACCGTATGAAACAGGCCTAACCATGAAGCATAAAACAACCTCACACACCGTATGAAACATAGGCCTAACCATGAAGCATAAACAACCTCACACACCGTATGAAAAAGGCCTAACCATGAAGCATAAACAACCTCACACACCGTATGAAACATAGGCCTAACCATGAAGCATAAACAACCTCACACACCGTATGAAACAGGCCTAACCATGAAGCATAAACAACCTCACACACCGTATGAAACAGGCCTAACCATGAAGCATAAACAACCTCACACACCATATGAAACAGGCCTAACCATGAAGCATAAACAACCTCACACACCGTATGAAACAGGCCTAACCATGAAGCATAAACAACCTCACACACCGTATGAAACATAGGCCTAACCATGAAGCATAAACAACCTCACACACCGTATGAAACAGGCCTAACCATGAAGCATAAACAACCTCACACACCGTATGAAACAGGCCTAACCATGAAGCATAAACAACCTCACACACCGTATGAAACATAGGCCTAACCATGAAGCATAAACAACCTCACACACCGTATGAAACATATGCCTAACCATGAAGCATAAAACAACCTCACACACCGTATGAAACATATGCCTAACCATGAAGCATAAACAACCTCACACACCGTATGAAACATATGCCTAACCATGAAGCATAAACAACCTCACACACCGTATGAAACAGGCCTAACCATGAAGCATAAAACAACCTCACACACCGTATGAAACAGGCCTAACCATGAAGCATAAACAACCTCACACACCGTATGAAACAGGCCTAACCATGAAGCATAAACAACCTCACACACCGTATGAAACAGGCCTAACCATGAAGCATAAACAACCTCACACACCGTATGAAACATATGCCTAACCATGAAGCATAAACAACCTCACACCACCCATAAACCAGGCCACCTTAACTCATAAAATAACCTTAGACGTAGTAAAATACACTACGGTGTTATAAATCACAGCCATTTTATACAATGAGACACAGAGAGACAGGCTACCATATGCTGCTGCTGGTGAATGTCCACTATATACTCATACACACACGCTCACACACACAAGCACACACACACACTCACACATACACACAAACACACACACACACAGCATCCCTTATCATTGTCAGTGTGCTGTCTTCAGATGCATTGAGATGGCCTTTGTGTGGTAACTGCATGAAACCCAGTTATCATGCTTTACTTAGCATGTGGCTGAATGCCTTGGCCTTGGCCTGGGCTGTTAATAGGATAAAGGCTTAGCTCCGCATCCCAAATTTCACCCTATTCCCTATATAGTGCATTGCTTTTGAACAGAGCCCTATAGGCTCTGGTCAAAAGTAGTGCACAATATAGAGAAGTAGGTGCCATTGGGGACGCAGAAGCTCTGTGCTGCTGTATAGAGGACCTGTGAATAGCTTCATTAACAGAGATGAGTTCATCACTAACAACACGTCAGCCAGCCGGCTGGCCGGCTCTCCTCTCTCTGCTTTCAGACACCCTCCCTGTGGCACACATAACAGAGAGGAGCAGAGCAGATTGTGTGTGTGCGTGTACTTGTGTGAGTGTGTATACGTGTTTGTGTGTGGGCGTCCGTGTGTGTGTGCGTGTGTTTGTGAAGCATAGGAGTGCAGTGCTCTGTAGGGTGGGGTGTTATCAGAGTGCAGAAGGTGATAATTGGGAGAAGTCACAGGTTTAACACATCTTACAGGAAAACTACAGGTTATGAGATGTAGGATCGTCAGTGTCTTCTCCTCTCCCACCATCTCCACAGACAAGTCCCAGATTCATTTCACCTTTATTTAACCTGATGTTATAGGACTGTCATCTGATGAAGGTTTATGAAGGTTAGTGAAAATTAATATCTTTTGCTGGTTTATTCCCTATCGCTAATGTGCCTATTGCTATCGCTAACGTGCCTTGATGAATGAATGCGGTAGTGTGGTAGGCTATTGTAGTAAGCTAATATAATGCTATATTGTGTTTTCGCTGTAAAATACTTAAAAAATCGGAAATATTGGCTGGATTCACAAGATGTTTGTCTTTAATTTGCTGTACACCATCGATTTTTCAAAAAATGTTTTATGATGAGTATTTAGGTATTTGACGTTGGTGTCTGTAATTACTCTGACTGCTTCGGTCCTATTTGTGACGGTAGCTGTGATGGTAGCTGCAATGTAAAACTGATTTATACCTCAAATATGCACATTTCTCGAACAAAACATAGATTTATTGTAAAACATGTTATAAGACTGTCATCTGATGAAGTTGTTTCTTGGTTAGTTTCGTTGGTTCTTGGTTAGTTAGGTTGGCTTTGTGCATGCTACCTGTGCTGTGAAAAATGTCTGTCCTTTTTTGTATTTGGTGGTGAGCTAACATAAATATATGTGGTGTTTTCGCTGTAAAACATTTTAAAATCGGACATGTTGACTGGATTCACAAGATGTGTATCTTTCATTTGCTGTATTGGACTTGTTAATGTGTGAAAGTTAAATATTTCAAAAAAATATCTTTTGAATTTCGCGCTCTGCCTTTTCAGTGGAATGTGGGAGGAGTTCCGCTAGCGGAACGCCAGAGCCAGACAGGTTAACCTGTTATGGCTGCAAGGGGCAGTATTGAGTAGCCAGTTAAATAGTGCCCATTTCAAACGGCCTCGTACTCAATTCTTGCTCGTACAATATGCATATTATTATTACTATTGGATAGAAAACACTCTCTAGTTTCTAAAACCGTTTGAATTATTTCTCTGAGTGAAACAGAACTCATTCTGCAGCACTTTTCCTGACCAGGAAGTGGAATGTCAGAAATATATGCTCTGTTCAACTTCCTGCCTATACATGGTCATGATACGTAAGAGTCTACGTACACTTCATACGCCTTCCTCTGGGTGTCAAGAGGCTGTGAGAGAAGAAATTTTGTGTTTATCTTCATCTGAATTGGAATACAAGCTCTTTGTATGACGTGACCGTCATTTCCGGTACTCTGAAGCGCGCGACTTGGACAGTGGGATTGCCTTCTGTTTTGCTGCCGTTATGGACGACAACTATCTCCGGCTCGGATTTTATTTGATACATGTGACCATATCATCGTAACGTATGTTTTTTCAATATAGTTTAATCAGATTATTGAATTTTTTTCGGGAGTTTTGCCGTGTTCCGTTCTCTGACTTTGTTGACGTTGGAGTGATCCGTGCCACTTGGCAAGTGCCCATGCTAAATGAAGAGGGATATTTGCCGTTCCAGATCAAAACAACGACTGTTCTGGACAAAGGACACCTTGTCCAACATTCTGACGGAAGATCACCAAAAGTAAGAAACATTTTATGATGCTATTTCTAATATCTGTCGTGCATGTGAACTGGTCGTGGGCGCCCAAGTGTTTCTGGCTATTGTGGCTACGCTAATATAGCGCTACATTTTGTTTTCGCTGTAAAACATTTAATAAATCGGAAATGTTGTCTGGAATCACAAGATGCCTGTCTTTCAATTGCTGTACACTATGTATTTTTCAGAAATGTTTTATGATGAGTAATTAGGTATTTGATGTTGGTGTCTGTAAATATTATGGCTGCTTTCGGTGCAATTTCTGATTGTAGCTGAAATGTAAACTATGATTTATACCTGAAATATGCAAATTTTCGAACAAAACATATGCTATACAATAAATATGTTATCAGACTGTCATCTGATGAAGTTGTTTCTTGGTTAGTGGCTATTTATATCTTTATTTGGTCGAATTTGTGATAGCTACTGATGAAGTAAAAACTGATGGAGTAAGAATAGTGGTGTCTTTTGCTAACGTGGTTAGCTAATAGATTTACATATTGTGTCTTCCCTGTAAAACATTTTAAAAATCGGACATGTTGGCTTGATTCACAAGATGTGTACCTTTCATCTGTACCGTTCTCTCCAAGATGGCGTAGCAGTCAGACGTGTGTTTGTCTTGTCCCGTCTTGTCCCGCGTAAATAGTCCTCGTATTTTTCGTATACATTTCGTATATATTTTAATTTCACTTTCCATCTAGGAACTGAATATAAATTCCTGCAACCCGCCTCACCCAATGTGGTACGGATCTGCTATTTTTTATACTTTAGAACCGTAACCCCAATCAGAAGCTAGCCAGATAACTAGCTACTAGCTAGTAGTCAGTTAGCCACTGCTGCGGTCTTCACCCTTAACTCGGACACCAGCCAGCTTCAGCTCGGGCCAATAAAAGGCCAGTCTGCAGGTGCGATATCAACCCAGAGCATATAGGACTGCTTTTTCTCTACCACATCACCGGATTCCTGACGCAAGCTCTGGACAATTACACCGGATCATCGCAGCTAGCTAGCTGCAACCGAGTGGCTACTACTGGCTAACACCTCTGTCCCGAAGCAAGCACCAGTTAGCCTTGAGCTAGCCTTGAGCTAGGTCCATATACCGGCTAGCCGAAGAGGTCTACCAGCGAATTCTTGGGCTACAATACCTCTTTTGCCAATTGGACTGGACCCTTTATTGCCGACACGGAGCCCCGCCGATCCATCACGACTGGTCTGCCAACGTAATTGTCCGAGGTGGTTTCAACAGGCTTTTCCGTTGCGATGTTTCCGAAGACCCATCTGCTAATCATTAGCTGTCTTATCGGCTGCTATCTGAATAAGTATATCGGACAATTTTTTTTTCTTGGGTCACTATATCTATTTTGCCAATTGGAGCGATCCCCTCTACCACACGGAACCCCACTAATCTACCGACGGAAACGCACGAGGTGACTAAAAATAGACCTCCATCCTATGTTATCTTGCTACCGATAGCCAGCTACCCGGCCAGCTGTCTGGATCGCCGTGACCCCAACCAACCTCTACTCACTGGACCCTTATGATCAATCGATTAAGCATGCCTCTCCTTAATGTAAATATGCCTTGTCCATTGCTGTTCTGGTTAGTGTTTATTGGCTTATTTCACTGTAGAGCCTCTAGCCCTGTTCACTATACCATATCCAACCTTTCAGTTCCACCACCCACATATGCGATGACATCACCTGGTTTCAATGATGTTTCTAGAGACAATATCTCTCTCATCATCACTCAATACCTAGGTTTACCTCCACTGTATTCACATCCTACCATACCTTTGTCTGTACATTATTCCTTGAAGCTATTTTATCGCCCCCAGAAACTTCCTTTTACTCTCTGTTCTAGACGTTCTAGACGACCAATTCTCATAGCTTTTAGCCGTACCCTTATCCTACTCCTCCTCTGTTCCTCTGGTGATGTAGAGGTGAATCCAGGCCCTGCAGTACCTAGCTCCACTCCTATTCCCCAGGCGCTCTCTTTTGATGACTTCTGTAACCGTAATAGCCTTGGTTTCATGCATGTTAACATTAGAAGCCTCCTCCCTAAGTTTGTTTTGTTCACTGCTTTAGCACACTCTGCCAACCCAGATGTTTTAGCCGTGTCTGAATCCTGGCTTAGGAAGACCACCAAAAATTCTGACATTTTCATCCCTAACTACAAGATTTTCAGACAAGATAGAATGGCCAAAGGGGGCGGTGTTGCAATCTACTGCAAAGATTGCCTGCAGAGTTCTGTTTTACTATCCAGGTCTGTTCCCAAACAATTTGAACTTCTACTTTTAAAAATCCACCTCTCTAAAAACAAGTCTCTCACCGTTGCCGCCTGCTATAGACCACCCTCTGCCCCCAGCTGTGCTCTGGACACCATATGTGAACTGATTGCCCCCCATCTATCTTCAGAGCTCGTGCTGCTAGGCGACCTAAATTGGAACATGCTTAACACCCCAGCCATCCTACAATCTAAGCTTGATGCCCTCAATCTCACACAAATTATCAATGAACCTACCAGGTACCACCCCAATTCCGTAAACACGGGTACCCTCATAGATATCATCCTAACCAACTTGCCCTCCAAATACACCTCTGCTGTTTTCAACCAAGATCTCAGCGATCACTGCCTCATTGCCTGCATCCGTAATGGGTCAGCGGTCAAACGACCTCCACTCATCACTGTCAAACGCTCCCTGAAACACTTCAGCGAGCAGGCCTTTCTAATCGACCTGGCCGAGGTATCCTGGAAGGATATTGATCTCATCCCGTCAGTAGAGGATGCCTGGATATTTTTTAAAAATGCCTTCCTCACCATCTTGAATAAGCATGCCCCATTCAAGAAATTTAGAACCAGGAACAGATATAGCCCTTGGTTCTCTCCTGACCTGACTGCCCTTAACCAACAGAAAAACATCCTATGGCGTTCTGCATTAGCATCGAACAGCCCCCGTGATATGCAACTTTTCAGGGAAGCTAGAAACCAATATACACAGGCAGTTAGAAAAGCCAAGGCTAGCTTTTTCAAGCAGAAATTTGCTTCCTGCAACACAAACTCAAAAAAGTTCTGGGACACTGTAAAGTCCATGGAGAATAAGAACACCTCCACCCAGCTTCCAACTGCACTGAAGATAGGAAACACTGTCACCACCGACAAATCCACTATAATTGAGAATTTCAATAAGCATTTTTCTACGGCTGGCCATGCTTTCCACCTGGCTACCCCTACCCCGGTCAACAGCACTGCCCTCCCCTCTGCTACTCGCCCACGCCTTCCCCATTTCTCTTTCTCCCAAATACAGTCAGCTGATGTTCTGAAAGAGCTGCAAAATCTGGACCCTTACAAATCAGCCGGGCTAGATAATCTGGACCCTTTCTTTCTAAAACTATCTGCTGAAATTGTTGCCACCCCTATTACCAGCCTTTTCAACCTCTCTTTCGTGTCGTCTGAGATTCCCAAAGATTGGAAAGCAGCTGCGGTTATCCCCCTCTTCAAAGGGGGGGACACTCTTGACCCAAACAGCTACAGACCTATATCTATCCTACCCTGCCTTTCTAAGGTCTTCGAAAGCCAAGTCAACAAACAGATTACCGACCATTTCGAATCCCACCATACCTTCTCCGCTATGCAATCTGGTTTCAGAGCTGGTCATGGGTGCACCTCAGCCACGCTCAAGGTAATAAACGATATCTTAACCGCCATCGATAGGAAACAGTACTGTGCAGCCATATTCATTGACCTGGCCAAGGCTTTTGACTCTGTCAATCACCACATCCTCATCGGCAGACTCGACAGCCTTGGTTTCTCTAATGATTGCCTCGCCTGGTTCACCAACTACTTCTCTGATCGAGTTCAGTGTGTCAAATCGGAGGGTCTGTTGTCCGGACCTCTGGCAGTCTCTATGGGGGTGCCACAGGGTTCAATTCTTGGACCGACTCTCTTCTCTGTATACATCAATGATGTCGCTCTTGCTGCTGGTGAGTCTCTGATCCACCTCTACGCAGACGACACTATTCTGTATACTTCTGGCCCTTCTTTTGACACTGTGTTAACAACCCTCCAGGCGAGCTTCAATGCCATACAACTCTCCTTCCGTGGCCTCCAATTGCTCTTAAATACAAGTAAAACTAAATGCATGCTCTTCAACCGATCGCTGCCTGCACCTGCCCGCCTGTCCAACATCACTACTCTGGACGGCTCTGACTTAGAATATGTGGACAACTACAAATACCTAGGTGTCTGGTTAGACTGTAAACTCTCCTTCCAGACTCACATCAAACATCTCCAATCCAAAGTTAAATCTAGAATTGGCTTCCTATTCCGCAACAAAGCATCCTTCACTCATGCTGCCAAACATACCCTTGTAAAACTGACCATCCTACCAATCCTCGACTTCGGTGATGTCATTTACAAAATAGCCTCCAAAACCCTACTCAATAAATTGGATGCAGTCTATCACAGTGCCATCCGTTTTGTCACCAAAGCCCCATATACTACCCACCACTGCGACCTGTACACTCTCGTTGGCTGGCCCTCGCTTCATACTCGTCGCCAAACCCACTGGCTCCAGGTCATCTACAAAACCCTGCTAGGTAAAGTCCCCCCTTATCTCAGCTCGCTGGTCACCATAGCAGCACCTACCTGTAGCACGCGCTCCAGCAGGTATATCTCTCTCATCACCCCCAAAACCAATTCTTCCTTTGGCCGCCTCTCCTTCCAGTTCTCTGCTGCCAATGACTGGAACGAACTACAAAAATCTCTGAAACTGGAAACACTTATCTCCCTCACTAGCTTTAAGCACCAGCTGTCAGAGCAGCTCATAGATTACTGCACCTGTACATAGCCCATCTATAATTTAGCCCAAACAACTACCTCTTTACCTACTGTATTTATTTATTTTGCTCCTTTGCACCCCTTTATTTCTATCTCTACTTTGCACCTTCTTCCACTGCAAACCAACCATTCCAGTGTTTTTTTACTTGCTATATTGTATTTACTTCGCCACCATGGCCTTTTTTTATATTTTTATTTATATATATATTTTATTTGCCTTCACCTCCCTTATCTCACCTCACTTGCTCACATTGTATATAGACTTATTTTTCACTGTATTATTGACTGTATGTTTGTTTTACTCCATGTGTAACTATGTGTTGTTGTATGTGTCGAACTGCTTTGCTTATCTTGGCCAGGTCGCAATTGTAAATGAGAACGTGTTCTCAATTTGCCTACCTGGTTAAATAAAGGTGAAATAAAAAAAAATTAAAATAAAAAATCTGGTGTCTTGGACTTGTTAATGTGTGAAAGTTAAATATTTAAAAAAAAATATCTTTTGAATTTCGCGCCCTGCACTTGAGCTGGATGTTGTCATAAGTGTACCGGTGTCGGGCTGCAGCCATAAGAAGTTATACATACACTTATGTTTTGTTCGAAAATGTGCATATTTAGAGCTGAAATCAGTGGTTATACATTGTGCTAACGTAGCATCTTTTTCCCAGAATGTGCGGATATTTTTATGACACTCCAACTATTCTGACCAAATAACTATTCATAAACGTTACTAGAAAATACATGTTGTATAGGAAATGATAGATACACTAGTTCTTAATGCAATCGCCGTGTTAGAATTCTAAAAATAACTTCATTACGACATCCAGCTTAGGTATAGCGAGAGAGTGCCCAAACTCTGGGCGCAAACGACTATTTCACATGTTCGACAGATATATGAAATAGCATCATAAAATGGGTCCTACTTTTGATGATCTTTCATCAGAATGTTGTACAAGGGGTCCTTCGTCGAGAACAATCGTTGTTTGGATTTAGAATGTCCTCTTCTCCAGTCAATTAGCACGGAAAGCTAGCAAAGTGGCGCTAAGCTCTCCTTCCTGAACAAAGGCACACAACGCAACACGCCTAACGTCCCGAATAAATTTCAATAATATAATAAAACTATATTGAAAAAACATACTTTACGATGATATTGTCACATGTATCAAATAAAATCAAAGCCGGAGATATTAGTCGTCCATAACGACAGCTTTACAGAAGGCAATACCAGGTCCCTTCACGCGCTCTCCAGAAAACAGGAAACTGGTGACACGTCATGCCGAGAGCTATTATTCGACCCCAGATCAAGTTACACACTCCATTTCTTCTCTCACTGCTTGTCGACATCTAGTGGAAGACGTATGAAGTGCATGTATTCTAATAAATATCAAGGACATTAATAGGCAGGCCCTAGAACAGTGCATCGATTTCAGATTTTCCACTTCCTGTCAGGAAGTTTGCTGCAAAAGGAGTTCTGTTTTACTCACAGATATAATTCAAACGGTTTTAGAAAGTAGAGAGTGTTTTCTATCCAATAGTAATAATAATATGCATATTGTACGAGCAAGAATTGAGTACGAGGCCGTTTAAATTGGGCACGATTTTCCCCCAAAGTGAAAACAGCGCCCTCTGTCCTCAACAGGTTAACAAATGTTTATTTACAATGACGGTATGACAGATATCCTTTGTG
Source organism: Salvelinus namaycush (assembly GCF_016432855.1). Taxonomy (NCBI): domain Eukaryota; kingdom Metazoa; phylum Chordata; class Actinopteri; order Salmoniformes; family Salmonidae; genus Salvelinus; species Salvelinus namaycush. Next base: position 38,870,764 of record NC_052316.1, read on the forward strand.
TATAGTCTAGCCTGTCTATCAGCTCCTCATGTCTCATGTGCTCCTGTTTTGCAGCATTATGCAAAAATACCGTTGTTGTTTATGTAATATGGTGGATGTATCTGGTTGTGTACGCGTGCTCTGCCTCCCTCTATACCCTTGCATGTCAAAACATAGTTAATCTTAGTTAAGTACAGTAGTGATCCATGTAGAAAAACATCCTTGATGTGTTTAGTTAACCCTTTGACACGTATGAACACACAGGTGTGATCATTCTACAGTGGTCCCAGCAGCGTACACTCAAACCGGTGTGATTAGAATGCTTATTTAGAGCATTCAGTTTCGATTGACGCAGCAGTCAGCGCTTGAACTGGCCACACTGTATTTTTACAGAAACATTTTGCACAAACACAGTCTTTACAACTTTGTCCTCAATGAGAGCAGTGAGAGCAGAAACCATAATATGATTTAGCTAATAGCAATTACTACTTACAATTCATCACATCACGGGTGAGCTCACCACTGATCAAAATAGTTGAGTAAAATACTTTCTAAGTAATCTGACGATGGGTAGTTTGTGCGCGCCGCCATGTTTGTTTTTTCACGTCAACTAAAGATACGAGTTTATAAGATGAGTTGTGTCTGTTTGCAGTATGCATGTTGAAGGGGGTGTGTTGTCTACCATCATTCACTTCCATCCGGAAGTTTACATGAAAGAGGAGTTAACCATCCCTTCACCTCATTTTGTTATAACATCTTTGGTCTGACAGACATTTACGTGACAACCGGAATGCATTGTATGATGTCAACAAACATGTAAGGAAAACAACAATGAAGGCAATGCACGGGCCTGCCGGAAAATGTGCCATGGGGGGAAAAGTTCATGCAAGTTCCGAAGTTCTGTACTGACTGGAGAATGTGCAAATGTCTGCATACTTCATCTGGGGAAACACTGGGCTCTCGTCGAAGAGAGAAGTTTGTCCGGCTCAGTAATGGCTCAAATGTAAATTGTCGTCAACAGTGAAATGTGAATTAGTGTGACACAACTCAATTCAAACTATTGTTAGAAAACACAATTTACTGGAAAATGATTTGAAATGGACAGGTTGTAACAGCCTGTTGCGTAACAATCACATTTTGGAACAGTGAGTGCATTCTTTTTTATTTTTGTATTTTGCCCCCTTTTTCGCCCCAATTTTGTGATATCCAATTGCGATCTTGTCTCATCGCTGCAACTCCCCAACGGGGTCGTGAGAGTCGAAGGTCGAGTAATGCGTCCTCTGAAACATGACTCGCCAAGCCGCGCTTCTTAACCTCTCTGGGATATGTGGGGCGCTTGCGTCCCACTTGGCCAATAGCCAGGGAAAATGTAAAGCGCCAAATTCCCCAAAAATTATATAAAATCAAACTTTCATTAACTCACACATATAATATACCAAATTAAAGCTCCACTCGTTGTGAATCCAGCCAACATGTCAGATTTCAAAAAGGCTTTTCGGCAAAAGCATAAGATGCTATTATCTGATGATAGCACAACAGTAAACAAAGAGAGTGTAGCATATTTCAACCCTGCAGGCGCAACACAAAACGCAGAAATAATATATAAATCATGCCTTACCTTTGACGAATTTCTTTTGTTGGCACTCCAATATGTCCCATAAACATCACAAATGGTCCTTTTGTTTGATTAATTCCGCCCATATATGTCCAAAATGTCAGTTTATTTGGCGCGTTTGATCCAGAAAAAAACAGCTTCCAATTTGCGCAACGTCACTACAAAATATCTCAAAAATTACCTCTAAACTTTGCCAAAACATTTCAAACTACTTTTGTAATACAACTTAAGGTATTTGTAAACGTTAATAATTGATCAAATTGAAGACGGGTCTATCTGTTTTCAATAAAGGATGACAACAAACTAACGATACTTTTCTAGTCTTGCGCAACTCTCAAACAGTACACATAACGTTACACTGATTCCAGATGGCCGTACTTCTTCATTGCACAAAGGAATAACCTCAACCTATTTCCAAAGACTGGTGACATCCAGTAGAAGCGGTAGGAACTGCGAACAGGTTGATTAGAAATCTAGTATCCCAATGAAAATTAATTGAACGGACGGTGACCTCAAAAAAAAAAAAGAATCTGAATGGTTAGTCCTCGGGGTTTTGCCTGCTACATAATTTCTGTGATACTCACAGACATGATTCAAACAGTTTTAGAAACTTCAGAGTGTTTTCTATCCAAATCTACTAATAATATGCATATCTTATATTCTGGGGATGAGTAGAAGGAAGTTGAAATTGGGCACGCTATTTATTCAAAAGTGCAAATGCTACCCCCTATCCTAGAGAAGTTAACACCCTCCCGCTTAACCCGGAAACCAGCCGCACCAATGTGTCGGAGGAAACAACGTTCAACTCACGACCGAAGTCAGCCTGCAGGTGCCCAGCCCGCCACAAGAAGTCATTAGAGCGCGATCAGCCAAGTAAAGCTCCCCCGGCCAAACCCTCCCCTAACCCGGACAACGCTGGGCCAATATTTTTTTTTATTTTAAATTTCCTTTATTGAACCAGGTAGGCCAGTTGAGAACAAGTTCTCATTTACAACTGCGACCTGGCCAAGATAAAGCAAAGCAGTGCGACAAAAACAACAACACAGAGTTACACATAAACAAACGTACAGTCAATAACACAATAGAAAAATCTATGTACAGTGTGTGCAAATGTAGAAGATTAGGGAGGTAAGCCAATAAATAGGCCATAGAGGAAAAATAATTACAATTCAGCATTAACACTGAAATGATAGATGTGCAGATGATGATGTGCAAGTAGAGATACTGGGGTGCAAAAGAGGAAAAAGATAAATAACAATATGGGGATGAGGTAGTTGGATGTGCTATTTGTACAGGTACAATGATCGGTAAGCTGCTCTGACAGCTGATGCTTAAAGTTAGAGAGAGAGATATGTCTCCAGCTTCAGTGATTTTTGCAATTCGTTCCAGTCATTGGCAGCAGAGAACTGGAAGGAAAGGCGTCCAAAGGAGGTGTTGGCTTTGGGGATGACCAGTGAACTATACCTGCTGGAGCGCGTGCTACGGGTGGGTGTTGTGCACCACCCTATGGGACTCCCGGTCACGGCCGGTTGTGACACAGCCTGGGACCGAACTCGGGTCTGTAGTGACGCCTCAAGCACTGTGATGCAGTGCCTTAGACTGCTGCACCACTCAGGAGGCCCAGTGAGTGCATTTTGACATCATGCGCATTAAAAAACTCATGCTGGGGGCGACCATTCGAGATATTTTGAACTCACACATGAAAAGGTTAAAACTGCCTTAGTCACAACAACATGCCTGATGATCCACATGTCTAGTGCTTCATTATTGTCTGGCTGCTCTTCCATAAACCCACTATAATCCATACTGACTTAATGTATGGATGAGTCCCATATGGCGCCATTTGGGATACAGACAATGTCCCACATTGATGATATGTTAGCCTGTGTCAAAACACTCATACTCACTCACTCACTCACTCGCACTCACTCACTCGCACACACACACACACACACACACACACACACACACACACACACACACACACACACACACACACACACACACACACACACACACACACACACACACACAAATGGATGTTGGATGGATGTTATGATACAGAATATGTAAATGGCCAGGCAGTGATAATGCAGTATATATGTTTAAATGGCTAGGCCTTGAACAGTGATAATGCAGTATATATGTTTAAATGGCTAGGCCTTGAACAGTGATAATGCAGTGTATATGTTTAAATGGCTAGGCCTTGAACAGTGATAATGCAGTATATATGTTTAAATGGCTAGGCCTTGAACAGTGATAATGGCCCTACCATTACTAGTGCATAGAGGGACTGGAAGAGGATAGCTGTTGAGTGGATCCTCTCCTCTGCTATTCTATTCTATTGACTGTGATGTATCTGCTGTGTGTAGCTGTGGGTGTATGTATTTATCAGGACTCCTCTTCAGCTTTTTCACATGGTAATGCTGCTGGGTGGATACTACAGGTTATTTGTCACATGCGGCAGGTGTAGACTTTACCATGGAATGCTTGCTTACAAGCCCTTCCCAATGATGCAGAGTTTAAAAATAATTATAGAAAACAATTCAACAGTAGCTCAGGTCGAGGCGCTCATTGTGTGTGTGTGCATGCGTTTGTGTGTGTGGTTACAGTCTTTGTGCACATGCATGTGTGTTATGTGATGGGTCACTACTCCCTAACGGCATGTTTATCGTCACCATATTGGCATTTCAAGGCGTGGCCAATTGATTTGACATGGTTTCCATGGTGCTGTGGTGTCAGCACAGAAATAAACAATCTCCAAAGGAGAGGAACCACCCAACAAAGACATTGGCAAAGCATGATATGAGTAAAAAAGTTAAACAGCAGAGAACTACAAAAAATGAAATTCAAGCACAAAAGGACAAGGAAGGGAACTTGGTTAGTGGGTGGTGTTGAAATACAAAACTATTAGACTCCCCTTAAAGTTTATACTGCTGTCTATGGCAACCAGTGGCATTCATTGTGGCATTGGTAGTGAATGGTGGGAGCTGGTAGTGAATGATGGAGCCACGCCCGTCCCCCTAAATGCCCAGCCCCACCCCCTGGACCAGAGAAAGGCATCGCATTTCAAAGCAGCACTAAGCATCCAGCTCCTCTCAGTCCCTGGCTAAAATCAATGCACTAAATAGTGAAGAGGGTGCCATTTGGAATGCCGTCTATGTGTTCTTGGCACAGGCAGTGGCAGGGGACAGCGATGACTGAATGAAGTCGTTTTAACAACAAACACATGAACTAAGTTGGTGATGGCTTTGCTACTGTAGCTAGTTTTCTGAGTGGAAGTTGTTGGAGCATTTAGAGTGTAGTATGTGAGAGTTGAATTGGACATGTTTGTTAATGTGGAGTTTATGAGGCAGGGAATAGTGACTTGGGCAGGGTCAAATTGAGAAGCAGGGTCATCTGGATGGAGGGAGGGAGGGAGGGAGGGAGGGAGGGAGGGAGGGAGGGAGGGAGGGAGGGAGGGGAAGTTGACTGTCCTCTTTGTTCTTAGAGACACTGAGCTCATACTCTCTCGTCTGTCATCCACTGACCCCCAGCTGTCACACACACACACGCATGTACACACACATTCACATGCACACACACATGTACATAAACAGGCGCACATGCACACACACACACACACACACACACACACACACACACACACACACACACAACAGCTGTTATACGAACCCATCAATCATTTATATACAGGATCTATAAGTGATTACAATGATCAATACCTGGCTGAAACACAAAGTCACACACATGTGTACACACACACACACACACACACACACACACACACACACACACACACACACACACACACACACACACACACACACACACACACACACTGAAATATCTGTGTATCTATGTGAAGTGCTTGATAGGAAACAGGAAATTGTTCTCTAAGATATAACAGAGTAATTCATCCTGTTTTTGGATCTCTTTTGTTGTTGTCTTTTAATCTCTGTTTGGGGACAGATTATTAAGATGTAAAATTAAATCTGTGTTTGTGGATAAGGACAGTGCACAGGCTGTTTTTGAACAGATAGCATATTTGTAGGCAACCATGTTGTGTAATCTTAATTTGATCACTCTGTTATCGCAGAAAATGTTTGTGTATTCAAGGTTTAAAAGGTTTAAAAAGGTTTAAAAGGTTTCAAGGTTTAAAAAGGCTTCTAAAGTTTGTAATGTCCTATTAAAAATGTCAGACTTGATTTTCCCTAACATGAAATGTATCAACCCCTATAAAAATATCTATTAATTACAATCCATATAATAATTCACATTCCCTGTTGCTGCAGGATTATTTTCCTGCTTTGAGAAGCAGGGTCAAATTGAGAAGCAGGGTCATCTGTAGATTCACTGTGGAAACAGTTGTCGTGCAGACTGCCTACAAACTTCATTATGCTTTAGAGAATGTAATTCATTCTGTCTCACACACACACACAAGCTCAGTCATGCACATTCAACACACACATGCACACGCACCTACACACACACACAAATCTATTTCCAGTCCCACTTCCCTATTTCTGACCTAATTTCCTTTCGTCGACACTCAGTGTCATTATTAACCTCTGACAAACACACACCATTTTGTCCAGTACAGGTTATGTGCAAGCTTTTATTGCTGCCCAGCACTAAATGTATCAGATTAATCCTGATCAACACGCACCCAAAGAAACTCACTTGGCAGAATCCTCATCTGCAATAAATGCAACTTTTTTGACTATTATACGAAACCATTGTGCCATATGGCTCTACGGAGAACCGTGTGAAATGGCAGTTTTCATCACCACGCACATTCACACATTCTGCAGCAGCCATTCTGGCTCTGCTGTGCCTCATTAGTGAAGCCAGAGATAAGACAGTAAGACAGGGACGAATGAGGTGATCCATAGTCAGTTGCTGCCAAATTAATGGAGAAGACGTGCAGCTCTGGTTTCTGACTGGCTCTAATGGCTCTGTCTGTTGGCTGGATAAAACAAAGAAAAACAATCAGCCCTGAGCTTCAGCCTAATCCTCACTAAGACCCCACCTGCTGCTGCCCGCAAAGCAGGGCTCTGTCCGTGTGTGTGTATATGTGCTTGCATGTTTTTCCCCCCAATATAAACATTTTTGTTTGGTCAAGCCTGCCTGGAACACACTCCACATACACTGCTGCTCTACCCACTCCGGCCCAGGAGGGAGGGGCTGAGTGAGTTCTCTTTGTCTTCACCTCCCTTCATCCCTCTATCTCCAACCTCCTGACTCCGCCTGCAGGAGGGAGGGGCTGAGTGAGTTCTCTTTGTCTTCACCTCCCTTCATCCCTCTATCTCCAACCTCCTGACTCCGCCTGCAGGAGGGAGGGGCTGAGTGAGTTCTCTTTGTCTTCACCTCCCTTCATCCCTCTATCTCCAACCTCCTGACTCCGCCTGCAGGAGGGAGGGGCTGAGTGAGTTCTCTTTGTCTTCACCTCCCTTCATCCCTCTATCTCCAACCTCCTGACTCCACCTGCAGGAGGGAGGGGCTGAGTGAGTTCTCTTTGTCTTCACCTCCCTTCATCCCTCTATCTCCAACCTCCTGACTCCGCCTGCAGGAGGGAGGGGCTGAGTGAGTTCTCTTTGTCTTCACCTCCCTTCATCCCTCTATCTCCAACCTCCTGACTCCGCCTGCAGGAGGGAGGGGCTGAGTGAGTTCTCTTTGTCTTCACCTCCCTTCATCCCTCTATCTCCAACCTCCTGACTCTGCCTGCAGGAGGGAGGGGCTGAGTGAGTTCTCTTTGTCTTCACCTCCCTTCATCCCTCTATCTCCAACCTCCTGACTCCGCCTGCAGGAGGGAGGGGCTGAGTGAGTTCTCTTTGTCTTCACCTCCCTTCATCCCTCTATCTCCAACCTCCTGACTCCACCTGCAGGAGGGAGGGGCTGAGTGAGTTCTCTTTGTCTTCACCTCCCTTCATCCCTCTATCTCCAACCTCCTGACTCCGCCTGCAGGAGGGAGGGGCTGAGTGAGTTCTCTTTGTCTTCACCTCCCTTCATCCCTCTATCTCCAACCTCCTGACTCCGCCTGCAGGAGGGAGGGCTGATGTGTGCAAGTGAGTTTTTTGTTTCAGATTGTGTCCTCTATCTCTCTCTCTCTTGCTCTTTTTCTCACTCTTCTCTCTCTTTATCTCGCTCTCTTCCTCTCTCTTTCTTTCTCTTTCTTCCTCTCTCTATCTCTTTCTCCCTCCCACACACATGCTAAGTAGTATAAATAACTTTGCGTGTGACGTGTGTGTGTGTGTGTGCGCGTGCATGTGTGTATGTGTGTGTGTGCACCAGGTGCAGCACAGTACAGTGCCTGGTACATGCTTGGCAGATGCTCACTCTCTGACACGTGAAATATCTGTTAATGTGTGTTAAATAAAACCATTCCAGGCTTTTTAATTGGTGTAAACTGGAGTGGCATCACATGCTGTTATGGGCCCAAAAGGCATGTGTCTGTGTATGTTTTATCGCCGTTTGTGTGTGTGTGTGTGTGTGTGCGTGCGCGCGCATGCGTGTGTGTGTGTGTGTGTGTGTGTGTGTGTGTGTGTGTGTGTGTGTGTGTGTGTGTGTGTGTGTGTGTGTGTGTGTGCGTGCGTGCGTGCGTGCGTGCGTGCGTGCGTGTGTGTGTGATTGAAAAATAAGTTTGCTGTATGTCTATGTAAACTTTGAATTGTAGCCTACAAGTGTGGTTGCTTGTCTGCTATGGTGAATTTTTGTCTGTGTGCGTGTGTGTGACTGCATGTGTGTGAATGTGAATGTCTCTGTGTGCTCTATTCTGAGCAGAGCTGCTGTACTGCACATCAAAGGCAGCTCTTAAGGCCGTTTAACACTGAGCAGCTAAACACTATGACTGCTGGCTGGGCTGCTATAATGACTCATCCGTTGAACAAACCTGGTTTAAGACCTGGTTACCCTGTCCCTGACCTGTAGCTATCACAGATACCTGAGCTATGTGTTCCATGGCAGTATTTTTTGCAACAAACAAAACAAATCAGAGGAGATTGAAACACAGCTTTATCTGCTCTAGATGTCTATGGTCCTGTACTGCCCTTAGTATGTTTGTAATGTGGGAAATATGTGTGTCTCTACATGCTAAGCACACAGTTAGCTGTAGCCTAGCAGTAGCACTTTGCACTGCATTGCATTTCCACAGCCCTATTCTATTTAGCACTGATAAGCTATTACCATGTAGTTTATTCTCGCAGGTTGACGTTTATTGTCATGAATCTTGCCATTGAGGCAAAACTGAGCAATGGGCCAGCTGCAAAGTCAAAACTGTCTATATTGTAAAAATTCATGAAAAACAAATGTGCTTTTTGGTCTTAATTTAAGGTTAGGGTTGGGCATTAGGATTAAGTGTGGTTAGGGTTATGTTAGGGTTAGGTGTAAAATCAGATTTTACGACTTTGTGGCTGTGCCAGCTAGTGCAGAGCTGCCTACAAAACAAGATTTGTGACAAAAAAACACTAACCTGCCTAATTCTCAGCTCTGTCAAATCAAATCAAATTGTATTGGTCACAAACACATATTTAGCAGATGTTATGGTGGGTGTAGCGAAATTCTTGTGTTCCTAGCTCCAACAGTGCAGTAGTATCTAACAATTCACAATAATACACACAAATTTAAAAGTAAAAGAATGGAATTAAGAAATATATAAATATTAGGACGAGCAATGTTGGAGTGGCATTGACTAAAATACAGTAGAATAGAAAGCAGTATATACATATGAGATGAGTAAAGCAGTATATAAACATTATTGAAGTGACTAGTGTTGCCTAATTAAAGTGGCCAGTGATTCCATGTCTATGTATGTAGGGCAGCAGCCTCTAATGTGCAGGGTTGAGTAACCGGGTGGTACCTGGCTAGTGATGGCTATTTAACCATCTGATGGCCTTGAGATAGAAGCTGTTTTTCAGTCTCTTGGTCCCAGCTTTGATGCACCTGTACTGACCTCGCCTTCTGGATGATAGCGGGGTGAACAGGCCATGGCTCAGGTGGTTGATGTCCTAGATTATCTTTTTGCTGTAGGTGTCCTGGAGGGCAGGCAGTGTGCCACCTGTGATACGTTGGGCAGACCGCACCACCCTCTGCAGAGCCCTGCGGTTGCGGGCGGTGCAGTTGCCGTATCAGGCAGTGATACAGCCCGATAGGATGCTCTCAATTGTATATCTGTAAAAGTTTCTGAGGGTCTTAGGGGTCAAGCCTAATTTATTCAGCTGTTGCTCCTTCTTCACCACACTGTCTCTGTGGGTAGACCATTTCAGATAGTGTAAGCGAAGGAACTTGAAGCTTTCCACCTTCTCCACTGTGGTCTTGTCAATGTGGATAGGGACGTGCTCCCTCTGCTGTTTCCTGATGTCCACGATCAGCTCCTTCATTTTTTCCTGGCATCAGTCTGCCAGGGCCCTCACCTCCTCCCTGTAGGCTGTCTCATCATTGTTGGTAATCAGGCCTACTACTGTTGTGTCGTCTGCAAACTTGATGATTAAGTTGGAGGCGTGCGTGGCCACGCATTCGTGGGTGAACAGGGAGTACAGGAGTGGGTCTAGGGTGTCAGTTTTAGTAGAGGTGATATGATCCTTAACTAGCCTCTCAAAGCACTTCAAGATGACATAAGTGAGTGCTACAAGGCGATAGTCATTTAGTCCAGTTACCTTAGCTTTCTTGGGTACAGGAACAATGGTGGACATCTTGAAGCAAGTGAGGACAGCAGACTGGGATAGGGAGAGATTGAATACGTCGGTAAACACTCCAGCCAGCTGGTCTGCACTGAGGACGCGGCTAAGGATGCCGTCTGGGCCAGCAGCCTTGCAAGGGTTAACACGCTTAAATACCTTACTTACGTCGGCCACGGAGAATGAGAGCCCATAGTCCTTGGGAGCGGGGCACGTCGGTGGCACTGTGTTATCCTCCAAGCGGGCGAAGGTGTTTAGCTTGTCCGGGAGCAAGACGTCGGTGTCTGTGACGTGGCTGGTTTTCCCTTTGTAATCCGTGATTGTCTGTAGACCCTGCCACATACGTATCATGTCTGAGCCGTTAAATTGCGACTCCACTTTGTCTCTGTACTGACGTTTTGCCTGTTTGATTGCCTTACGGGGGGAATAAATACACTGTATTGAACCATATTGCCAGTCACCTTGCCATGGTTAAATGTGGTGGTTTGCTCTTTCAGTTTTGCGGGAATGCTGCCATCTATCTACGTTTTCTGGTTTGGGTAGGTATTAATTGTCACAGTGGGAACAACATCCCCTATACACTTCCTGATGAAGTCAGTCACCGTGTCCGTGTATACGTCAATGTTGTTCTCAGATTCTACCCGGAACATATCCCAGTCCGCGTGATTAAAACAATCTTGAAGCATGGATTCCGATTAGCTCGGCCAGCATTGAATAGATCATAGCATGGGTTCTTCCTGTTTGAGTTTCTGCCTATAGGAAGGGAGGAGCAAATTGAGTTGTGATCTGATTTGCCAAAGGGAAGCCGGGGGAGGGCCTTGTAAGCATCTCGAAAGGGGGAGAAGCAGTGGTTGAATGTTTTTCCAGAGCGAGTACTACTGTAAATGTGTTTGATTGAATTTCGGTAGCGTTTTCCTCAGATTTGCTTTGTTAAAATCCCCAGCTACAATAAATGCTGCCTCCAGGATATGTGGTTTTCAGTTTACATAAAGTCCAGTGTAGTTCCTTGAGGTCCGTCTTGGTATTGGCTTGAGGGGGAATGAATATACACGGATGTGACTGTAACTGAAGATAATTATCTTGGGAGGTAATACGGTCAGCATTTGATTGTGAGGTTTTATCGGTTGGGTGAATAAAAGGACTTGAGTTTCTGTATGTTATCGCAATCACACCATGAGTGGTTAATCATGAAACATACACCAACGCCTTTCTTCTTCCTGGAGAGTTCTTTATTCCTGTCTGCGCGATGTACTGAGAACCCAGCTGGCTGTCTGGATGGGGACAGTATATCCCGAGAGAGCCATGATTCCGTGAAACAGAGTATGTTACAGTCCCTGATGTCTCTCTTGAAGGAGAACCTCGCCCTGAGCTCGTCTATTTTATTGTCCAGAGACTGAATATTAGCGAGTAATATACTCGGAAGTGGTGGAGGGTTTGCACGCATCCTGAGTTGGACTAGAAGTCCACTCTGAATACCTCTTCTCCGCTGGCGGCGTCTTGGAGCAGCCTCTGGGATAAGTTCAATTGCCTTGGGCGATAAGTTCAATTGCCCTGGGCGGTACAAACAAAGGATCCGATTCAGGAAAGTCGTATTCTTGGTCGTAATGCTGGTGAGTTACCGTCGCTCTGATATCCAAAAGTTCTTTCCAGCTGTATGTAATAACACAAAAAACATGTTTTGGACTAATAATGTAAGAAATAACACACAAAAAACAAAATAGTTCCTTAGGAGCAAGAAGCAGAGCTGCCATCTTGTTGTCGTTGCTGGAGTGCTTAGTGCACTGCTTCTTCTATGTCAAACTCCTTACTAGTCTGCTGTTTCTGTAGCTGTAGTGCTTAGCACACTGCTGTTTCTATGCCTAAGCATTTGTTAGTGTGCTGTTTCACTAGCTTAGCGTTTAACTTCTGTCTCTGCCTCAGGTCCTCTACTTCTGATCTAATGATAATGTAATCCACTAGGCTGGATAACTGATTCCCTCTCTGTGTCTGGGTGTCTTTTGTTGTGTGTGTGTGTGTGTGTGTGTGTGTGTGTGTGTGTGTGTGTGTGTGTGTGTGTGTGTGTGTGTGTGTGTGTGTGTGTGTGTGTGTGTGTGTCTGTGTCACTCCCAGCCAGAACGGCAGTAAATAAAGGAGAAACAACAGAGGCAGACACTCACTGATTTCACACTGGTGGAGGGAGGAAACGAGGAGGGAGGAAACGAGGGAGGGGAAGGGGGGAGTGAGAGAGACCGGAGGGATAGAGGGAGGGGGAGGAGAGGAAGAACAGACTGGGGAAGAGAAACAGACACAAAGGAGAAAGGGCACAAAAGTGATGTGTATTGGAGTTCTACTGAGCCTTTTTGAATTAAACAGCAGTCCTTCCATCTATTCTACACCTCCATTTAGCTCCCCTCTATGTTTGCTGTCCCTTCCTACATGAGAGAGAGTGTGTATTTCCTGGAGTCTATATCGACTGAGCCGTGACTTGTGTAATGTTTATCATTTGGCCTTGCTCTCTGCTTCTGTATTGATGTGATCACTGTCGCACATTGATTTTGTCACTAGCTGTGTGGAGTACTGACTGCTGTTATAACCATGTTGTTTATAACTGGTATATGTACTGTACTCTACACAACACAACACACACACACACACACACACACACACACACACACACACACACACACACACACACACACACACACACACACACACACACACACACACACACACACACACACACACACACTGCCCTAGTTCCTCCACAGTAGATTCTGAATATTGGAGAAGAGAAGAGGATAAGATGGCAGTGAGCACTTTGCTTTTGCACCATGTAGCTTTCAGCACATCTCTCTGTATGATTACAGTTTTTTACAATCACTTTGGCACTCATTTCGGGAACCTTGATGCATTTTCAAAACTCTAGACACAAAATTCACAACCAATGATCAAAATGCAAATGTGTCAAAACTCTAACACTTTTTCTAATTGCTTGGATACAATACACATAAAGCTAAGATCATTTGTTCATTGAACTAAAATCACCTGTTCAAAATGACACAACTTAACATCAAAGTCATCATACTGTACTCTATATCATCTACTGCATCTTGCCATCTTTATGTAATACATGTATCACTAGCCACTTTAAACTATGCACTTTTATGTTTACATACCCTACATTACTCATCTCATATGTATATACTGAACTCGATACCATCTACTGCATCTTGCCTATGCCGTTCTGTACCATCACTCATTCATATATCTTTATGTACATATTCTTTATCCCTTTACACTTTTTTATTTTATTTATTTATTTTTATTTAACCTTTATTTAACCAGGTAGGCAAATTGAGAACACGTTCTCATTTACAATTGCGACCTGGCCAAGATAAAGCAAAGCAGTTCGACACATACAACAACACATAGTTACACATGGAGTAAAAACAAACATATAGTCAATAATACAGTGAAAAAAAATAAGTCTATATACAATGTGAGCAAGTGAGGTGAGATAAGGGAGGTGAAGGCAAACAGATATATGTATAAATAAATAAAAATATAAAAAGGCCATGGAGGCGAAGTGAGTACAACACAGCAAGTAAAATAAAAACTAAAAAAACACTGGAATGGTTGGTTTGCATTGGAAGAAAGTGCAAAGTAGAGACAGAAATAATGGGGTGCAAAGGAGCAAAATAAATTAATAAATAAATACAGTAGGTAAAGAGGTAGTTGTTTGGGCTAAATTGTAGATGGGTTATGTACAGGTGCAGTAATCTATGAGCTGCTCTGACAGCTGGTGCTTAAAGCTAGTGAGGGAGATAGGTGTTTCCAGTTTCAGAGATTTTTGTAGTTCGTTCCAGTCATTGGCAGCAGAGAACTGGAAGGAGAGGCGTCCAAAGGAAGAATTGGTTTTGGGGGTGACTAGAGAGATATACCTGCTGGAGCGCGTGCTACAGGTAGGTGCTGCTATGGTGACCAGCGAGCTGAGATAAGGGGGGACTTTACCTAGCAGGGTCTTGTAGATGACCTGGAACCAGTGGGTTTGGCGACGAGTATGAAGCGAGGGCCAGCCAACGAGAGTGTACAGGTCGCAGTGGTGGGTAGTATATGGGGCTTTGGTGACAAAACGGATGGCACTGTGATAGACTGCATCCAATTTATTGAGTAGGGTTTTGGAGGCTATTTTGTAAATGACATCACCGAAGTCGAGGATTGGTAGGATGGTCAGTTTTACAAGGGTATGTTTGGCAGCATGAGTAAAGGATGCTTTGTTGCGGAATAGGAAGCCAATTCTAGATTTGACTTTGGATTGGAGATGTATATGTGTATAAGGTAGTAGTTGTGGAATTGTTAGGTTAGATTACTCGTTGGTTATTACTGCATTGTCGGAACTAGAAGCACAAGCATTTCGATACACTCGCATTAACATCTGCTAACCATGTATATGTGACAAATACAATTTGATTTGATTTGAAGTATTACCATTTCAAAATAAAATTCACACATTACATCTGAGATGACTGTCTATTCATTTCATTACAATGATCTAACTATCAATTGATACAACTGCTCAAAATGATAAGTAACTGTTGCGTTACTCTTAATGCATAGATTTACGGAAACTGACTAACAATATTCCATGTTTAGATCATGAAAGTTTCAGGATAACGACATCCATTGACACCAATTACCGTGGAACATGAACCAATTGGACTACATTATCTATGGATGTAATATTTCATCATCATTCTTTATCAGACACTGTTTCTATGGTCCCATGTACCACTTTTCCAGACCATGTTTTCAGATTTGACATTACTGTACACTCACCGGCCACTTTATTAAGTACACCTATCTAGTACTGGGTAGGACCACCTTTTGCCTCCACAACAGCCTGAATGTGTTTTGTTTATCGCACCATTCTCTGTAAACTCTAGAGACTGTAGTGCGTAAAAATCCCAGGAGGGCAGCTGTTTCTGAGATGCTGGAATCACCATGTGTGGCATCAACAATCATACTACGGTCAAAGTTGCTTAGATTACACATCTTGCCCGTTCTAATGTTTGGTCGAACAACATCTAAAGCTCTCTACTCAATATACTCTATATATTGAGTTGCAGCCAGCCACATAATTCGCTGTTCGAATGTAACCGTCCTTGATGAGCTAAATCAGGTTTGTAGAGCTGATAGCATGACCTATGTCATTGTGTGGGATAATGTCAGGTTCCACCATGCTCAAATGGTGCAAGCATGGTTTCAGGCCCATCCACAATTTACCACCCTGTGCTTACCCCCATACTCTCCTTTCCTAAAACCCGATTGAGGAATTTTTCTCCACATGGAGGTGGCAGGTATATGATAGGCGCCCTCACGAACAAGCCGCCCTTCTCCAGGCCATGGATGACGCATGCAATGACATCACGGCAGACCAGTGTCAGGCCTGGATTCGCCATGCCCGAATATTCTTCCCAAGATGTTTGGCTAATGAAAACATCCATTGTGATGTGGATGAGAACCTGTGGCCAAATCCACAAGACAGGGTTGAGGGAAATATAGAAGTACAGTAATCAATCCTTTGTTTTGCTTTTTACAGTAAGCCAGGTGAGGAACACTGCAGTTGACCTTTAACTGTTTTTTCTTTTTCTGTAGCTAATTATTTTTGCTTTGATTCAAAGAAACCTATGTTGTGATTTGATTGTATTTCATCAATAAATTTCATATTTTATTCAATGATTCCACTGTGTCTGTAGTATTCTCTCTACTAGTCCTTTTACAGTGATGTATTTACGTGTAGTAGCATAATGAAACATGTATCACATATTTTGTACTACAATATTTAATGATTGTACGAACAACTACACAGTGAAACTATCGGTATCTTGTGTGTGGGTGATCAAAATGAAGGGTGCTATGGTATTTCATGATAAATTAGTTATTTGAACCAATGATTCAGCAAGTGCAAGGTTTCTTTAACGATATGAGTGCACAATGCAATGTTTTGAACATTGGACAGCCTGTGTTACAAGTAATGACCGTTTTGAGTTTTGTGTCTAGAGTTTTGAAAAATGACCACAAGGTTCTGAAATTAGTGCCAAAGTGATTGTTAACAACTGTAATGAACATTTACACAGCCCTGCCAGTGACACCTGTCCCTCTGCAGAGAGATACTCTCTGAAGTGTGTGTGTGTGTGTGTGTGTGTGTGTGTGTGTGTGTGTGTGTGTGTGTGTGTGTGTGTGTGTGTGTGTGTGTGTGTGTGTGTGTGTGTGTGTGTGTGTGTGTGTGTGTGTGTGTGTGTGTGTGTAGGATGTGTCATTTTTAGGTCAGACAGCGGGACAAACATGGACTTAAAGATACAAGAGTTGTAGCATTCTTTACACTCTCCCTCCTCCGCATCTCTCACAAAGACACACGCACACACACGCACACACACAGATACATGCACACACACAGACACAAATGTGGGCTGCTCTTATCCTTCTACCGCTACCTCTACCTCTTCACTCACTATCTCACATTGGCTTTTTACCTCGGCCTCTCTCTCTCTCTTTGTCTCTCTCAATTGAATTTCAATTTAAGAGGCTTTATTGGCATGGGAAACACATGTTTACATTGCCAAAGCAAGTGAAATAGATAATAAACAAAAGTGAAATAAACAATAAAAAATGAACAGTAAACATATAACTTTTTAGGGAAGACCCAGATGCAGACAGTGTCGAAGTAACAAAAGTTTATTACTAGAACAGGGGGTAGGCAATACGACAGGTCAAGGGCAGGCAGAGGTCAGTAATCCAAATCAGAGTCCAAAAGGTACAGAACAGCAGACAGGCTGAGGGTCAGGGCTGGCAGAATGGTCAAAACTGGGAAAACTAGTAAACAGGAACTAGAAACAGACAGGAGCAAGGGGGAATCCGCTGGTAGGCTTGATGAGTAAAACAAACTGGGAACAGGCGAACAGAGAACACAGGTATAAATACACTGGGGATAATGGGGAAGATGGGTGACACCTGGAGGGGGTGGAGACAATCACAAAGACAGGTGAAACAGATCAGGGTGTGACAAAACATTACACTCACAAGTTCCAAAAGAATAAAGACATTTCAAATGTCATATTATGTCTATATACAGTGTTGTAATGATGTGCAAATAGTTAAAATACAAAAGGGAAAGTAAATAAACATCAGTATGGGTTGTATTTACAAAGGTGTTTGTTCTTCACTGGTTACCCTTTTCTTGTGCCAACAGGTCACAAATATTGCTGCTGTGATGTGGTATTTCACCCAATAGATATGGGAGTTTTTCAAATTCTTAGTGGGTCTGTGTAATCTGAGGGAAATATGTATCTCTAATATGGTCATACATTTGGCAGGAGGTTAGGAAGTGCAGCTCAGTTTCCACCTCATTTTGTGGGCAGTGTGCACGTAGCCTGTCTTCTCTTGAGAGCCAGGTCTGCCTACAGCGGCCTCTCTTTCCTTAACTTTCCATAACTTTGGGTCAGTCACAGTGGTCAGGTATTCTGCCACTGTGTACTCTCTGTTTAGGTCCAAATAGCATTCTAGTTTGCTCTGTTTTTTGCTTTCCTGGAGCTCTGTGGGGTCTTTTTGTGTTTGCGAACAGAGCCCCAGGGCCAGCTTCCTTAGGGGAATCTTCTCTAGGTTAATCTCTCTGTAGGTTATGGTCTCTCTCTGTCTCTCTTTTTCTGTCTCTCTCTCTCTCTCTCTCGGTGCCTCTCTCTCTCTTTCTCTCTTTCTGCCTCTCTCTCCTTACTTCTCACTCTCTCTGTGCAGCTAGAGGAGTTGCATTGCCTGCCCACTGAGTTGGGTGTAATGTAGTAATGTTTGGCTATTCGAGCTGACATTTTCCTGCTGACAGACTCTTTCTGCCTGAGTGCACGGTCTGTTCAAATAACATAAAAGATAGTGCCGTAACTGAGTGAGCCAAACACTACTAAACACTACATGAGAAGTGATTCACTCTGTTTAGTAGACAGACATGGTTGACGGCTGATGTTATAATATTTCTAAGGTTATAAGGTGAAGGATTGTCACATAGAGATTACAATAAAACATGAAGAGGACCTAGGAAGTGTAGGCCTTTGACTTTGGAGTGACCCAAGTGAGGTTGAATGAGTGAAATATATATATATATATATATATATATATATATATATATTGACCTGTTCTAAGTTGTCTTCCTATGTTTTCATATCATGCTCTCCCCTCTCTCTCTCCCTTCAGTGAGGTTTGCAGATTGTGGCCTGGGCGACAGGGTTCTGTTGGAGGTGGGCGACGCGGTGGACTTCAGGCTGGGTGAAGATGGCATGGTGTACGCCCGGCACGCCCTCCGTCTGGCGGACAGGAGGAGAGCCTTCCTGGTGGTGCGAGCGAGGGATCAGAAAACCAAGGAGGAGTGGAACACACGCGTTCACCTCCACCTCCGGACAGATGGACAGGGAGAGACAACAGAACACAACAAACAGGTATGGATAAAATAAGAATATCACAATATGGTCATTTATCAGAAGCTTTTATCTATTCAAGGTGACCCTTCTCATTCCTGGTAGAACTATTTTGGGTTCCATGTAGAAGCATTTCCACTGAGGGTTCTACATGGAACCCGAAAGGGTTCTACCTGGAACCAAAAAGGGTTCTCCTGTAGGGACAGTCAAAGAACCCTTTTGGAACCCTTTTTTATAAGAGTGTAAGTATGGAGAAAATACATTAATAATTATGATGTGGAGATGGAAGTCAGAGGAGCAGTTCATCATAAGAATACATTATCCATCACCAGTCGATTAACCAAGTTTCATGACCACTCTTACTTATTTATAAGGAATCATTCATGTTAAATGTACTAAATAAAAATTCACAGCCCACTCTGTTAACCTTTGATGGCCAGTGAAGTGCTGATAACCACATAAACAAGGCAGCGCTCGCTACAGTATAGAATGCATCCCAAATGGCACCCTATTCGCTATATAGTGCACTACCGCTATGGGTGCCCTGGTCAAAAGTAGTGCACTATATAGGGAATAAAGTGTAGTTTGGGACACACCCATAGCATCAGGTGCTGCTGCCTGCTGTGTGTAAATTAGAGAAAAAAGGAGGTTGTCTCTATAAGGGGAGACATTAAAGAGCCACTACAGCGACCCGTTCACATCTCCCAGTAAAAATGTTCCCAGAAATAGTGCAGTGCAATATACTTACTGTGTCCATTACAGTCTCCCAGCCTTCTGTGGGAGCAGTGAAAACAATGTGAGAAAATAAAAAGCTGTTTAAAACACCACCAATATGAAACTGTGAATAAAAGCGATGAAATTTAACCAGTGGAGTGTTAGCTAACTATTAGTCAGCTAGCTCTCTTAACAGATGGATGGAGCAGAAAACTCTGAGAAAAGGGAGGGATGGTTTGGCGAGAGGGAGAGAAAAAGGATGGAGTGAGATTTGGGGGAAGGAAGCAGGAGAGAGAGAAGGATGGGGATAGATGTATAGAGAAATAGAAGAATAGAGAAGGGATATAGATGGAGGGGTAGAGATGGAGAGATAGAGATGGAGGGGTAGAGATGGAGGGGTAGAGATGGAGGGATAGAGATGGAGCAAAAGAGATGGAGGGGTAGAGAAAGGGGATGTGATGTCTAATAGACATCCTATTAAATTACGTGGGTAATTAACTAAGTATTTTAATTCCTAATTCTATAGCTAAAGGGTTGTATTCAGATTCAGATTAGTGTGGTGGAAACTAAACTGCATTCCTAGGCTGCAAATACATTTGAGGTAAACACACACAGCCCAGGATGGTGATTGATCAGGTCCTCAGTAATGAAAGCCTTAATCCAGCTCTCTGGAGTGAGTCAACAGGCCACACCCCCTAGAGACCTCTGGGACATAAACAGTGTGTGTGTGTGTGTGTGTGTGTGTGTGTGTGTGTGTGTGTGTGTGTGTGTGTGTGTGTGTGTGTGTGTGTGTGTGTGTGTGAGAGAGAGATTTTGTTTTTGTGTGTTTCTTTTCTTCCTGGTGTTTCTCTGGAATAACTTCTCGATGTGGGTGGGTTTGTCCAAGAAATATATCTGTCTGTCTATATTTTTGTCTGTGTCTGTATATTGGTGTGTAACATGTTTTGTCTCTGCAGGTGAACTCCAGTGATGCAGCTGTGATCATGTTTCCATGGCGTAGCGTGGTCGTCAGGGGTGGTCGTCATGGATCTCTGAGGCGGGTAAAGAGGGACTGGGTCATCCCCCCCATCAACGTCCCTGAGAACTCACGAGGACAGTTCCCAGAGGAACTAGTCAGGGTACGACACACACATGGTTCAGAGGACACATTTCACACACATTTCCCAGGGGGGCTAATCAAGAGAAGACAAACACACTGTCATGCAAAGTCTGTCATTTGGCCACTAGCTCAGAGGGCTTTATTGTGTGTGTGTGTGTGTGTGTGTGTGTGTGTGTGTGTGTGTGTGTGTGTGTGTGTGTGTGTGTGTGTGTGTGTGTGTGTGTGTGTGTGTGTGTGTGTGTGTGTGTGTGTGTGTGTGTGTGTGTGTGTGTGTGTGTGTGTGCGTGCGTGTGTGTGTGTGTAAGTGTTTTGTGTATATGTACGGTATGTACAGCGTATGTGTGTAGCGCTCACTATTTCCTCCTAACACAATCTTCTGGTATGATATTTATATTAGAATCTGTGGAGAGACAGGCGGTTCTGGTCATTATGGTGATGTACACATGCTTTCTGTCTGTACTGTATAGCCTATGTATGGTGTTGAGTGGAGCTAAATATGTTTTAAATAAAAGTGTGGTTGTGTAACTGTATCTAAAGTGGGAATATCTCTCCCTCCCTCTCTTTTGCTCTCCCTCTCTCTCTCTTTCCCCCTGTGGTCTAGATCCGGTCGGACCGTGATAAGAACCGTCTCCTCCGGTACAGTGTGACTGGACCCGGTGCTGATCAGCCTCCGACCGGGATCTTCATCATCAACCCTATCTCTGGTCAGCTCTCTGTGACCAAACCCCTCGACCGCGAACACATCTCCAACTTCCATGTAAGTGTGTAGTAGGGGGTTGCAAAATTCTGCTAACTTTCCCAGGTTTTCCAGAAATCCTCGTTGGAAGATTCACTGAATCAGGAGGGAATCCCACATAGAGGATACCTCTGACCACATTCTTTGCTGGTGTATGTAAAACATATGTAAAACGTCACCCTGAGGTAGTTGGACTGGAAACATCAGTCTGAGAATGTTACCTTTGATCTGCAGTACACAAATAGACACACACACACACACACACACACACACACACACACACACACACACACACACACACACACACACACACACACACACACACTGAGACACACTGAGACACACTTAAGCAACTCTGGCTATATCTGCAGGCAGGACATTTGCATGAAGGGTGGGGCTCCCTCATGAATATTCATACAGTGTGATGTAGTTGTCAGAGTCACTGAAGCTCTGTGATGAATATATTCATGAGCTGTTGCCGTGGCATTACTGGAGACTGGGTATAGGGAGCAGCACACACAGTATAGCAGCTATGAGACAGAGTACAGGGTGAGGGTACTGTAACAGCAGTATGTTATGGCAGCTACTCCTCCCTGCCTAGCGGTAGGCTTCTCTAACATGGCTGTTTTGGAGACAGGTACTGGGGGAGGGTACTCTGCTTTTTCCCTGTACTGCTCTCTTGTTAGAGAGGCCCTAGGAGAGAAACACATAAGGGTCTTTAGATCCACATAAGGGTCTTTAGATCCACCCTTGAGAGGCCAAGTGTACACTAACCTCAGTAAATGGCCCCATTCCAATCCCAATACCTCACACCCTTCCCCTCTCTCTGCCCTCAAAATTTTGCCCTCTGAAGTGTAAGCAATATGTAGGGTGTTCACTCACTGCTCTAGAATGTAGCAAAATATGGGGAGCTGCTGAATGTATGTCTCAACCTAGTTTTCTTTAGCCTATGTCATTATGAATCACATACAATGAATTATTAGATTGTTCTCTACAATATTAGAACCTTAACATTCTTGTACATAAGTGTTAATTAAATAGGAATGTTAGTTTGTGACCGTTGCTAGTTAAGACAACGCAGCTCTTGGTTGCATCTCTTCCATATTTTGGTGTTGGGAGGTGGTAACATTAGGAGGCGTTTCTGTGCTTCAGACCAATCAAAATCAACTTGATACCTCGTCATTTTCATCTCCAGATCCGTGGCTTTCTATTCCTCTAACCCCGAACAATCAAGCTTGAGAGGGGTCGTTTCTATGATAATTTAAAGGGAAAGACTCAGATATCCTAATTTCCAGGGGAGTAGATATTGAAATTCAGTCGGTTAGCTTTGTTAATTCATATACACTACCGTTCAAAAGTTTGGGGTCACTTAGAAATGTCCTTGTTTTTTAAAGAAAAGCTAATTTTTTGTCCATTCAAATAAAATAAAATAGATCAGAAATACAGTGTAGACATTGTTAATGTTGTAAATGACTATTGTAGCTGAAACGGCTGATTTTCTATGGAATATCTACAAAGGCGTACAGAGGCCCATTATCAGCAACCATCACTCCTGTGTTCCAATGGCACATTGTGTTAGCTAATCCAAGTGTATCATTTTAAAAGGCTAATTGATCATTAGAAAACCCTTTTGCAATTATGTTAGCACAGCTGAAAACTGTTGTTCTGTTTAAAGAAGCAATAAAACCGGCCTTCTTTAGACTAGTTGAGTATCTGGAGCATCAGCATTTGTGAGTTCGATTACAGGCTCAAAATGGCCAGAAACAAAGTACTTTCTTCTGAAACTCGTCAGTCTATTCTTGTTCTGAGAAATGAATGCTATTCCATGCGAGATTTTGCCAAGAAACTGAAAATCTCGTACAATTCTGTGTACTACCCCTTCACAGAACAGTGGAAACTGGCTCTAACCATTCCCTAACTGTGTCCTAACCCTGATCCTGTATCTGACCATCTAGCTGTGAGCCCATGTCATGTCATTCCCTAACCGTGTCCTAACCCAGATCTTGTATCTGACCATCTAGCTGTGAGCCTATGCCATGTCATTCCCTAACTGTATCCTAACCCAGATCTTGTATCTGACCATCTAGCTTTGAGCCCATGTCATGTCATTCCCTAACTGTATCCTAACCCAGATCCTGTATCTGACCATCTAGCTGTGAGCCCATGCCATGTCATTCCCTAACTGTATCCTAACCCAGATCTTGTATCTGACCATCTAGCTGTGAGCCCATGCCATGTCATTCCCTAACTGTATCCTAACCCAGATCTTGTATCTGACCATCTAGCTTTGAGCCCATGTCATGTCATTCCCTAACTGTATCCTAACCCAGATCCTGTATCTGACCATCTAGCTGTGAGCCCATGCCATGTCATTCCCTAACTGTATCCTAACCCAGATCTTGTATCTGACCATCTAGCTGTGAGCCCATGCCATGTCATTCCCTAACTGTATCCTAACCCAGATCTTGTATCTGACCATCTAGCTGTGAGCCCATGCCATGTCATTCCCTAACTGTGTCCTAACCCAGATCTTGTATCTGACCATCTAGCTGTGAGCCCATGCCATGTCATTCCCTAACTGTATCCTAACCCAGATCTTGTATCTGACCATCTAGCTGTGAGCCCATGCCATGTCATTCCCTAACTGTATCCTAACCCAGATCTTGTATCTGACCATCTAGCTGTGAGCCCATGCCATGACATTCCCTAACCGTGTCCTAACCCTGATCCTCTATCTGATAATTTAGCTGCGAGCCCATGCTGTGGACCTGAATGGGAACCAGATAGAGAACCCCATAGACATTGTCATCAATGTCATAGACATGAACGACAACAGACCAGAGTTCACACACACCATCTACAACGGATCAGTACCAGAAGGCTCCAAACCAGGTAACAACACACACTCACACACATACACATGCACACATTCACACACACATGCACCCACACAAACACATAGTACATTTTTTATTGACTGCTTGGTTTGCGTTCCCAGGGTCCTTTGTGATGACAGTGACATCAGTGGACAAGGACGACCCTAAGACAGCCAATGGGATGCTCCGATACAAGATTATATCTCAGAACCCTGAGAGTCCTTCTTCCAACATGTTCACCATCAACAACAAGACAGGAGGCATCATCACTGTAGCAGCAGGCCTCGACAGAGAGGTGGGTGTGTGTGCGCGTGTGTGTGCGCATGTGATGTGTATCAATGTGTACACTGTAAAAATAAATATCCAGTTGTTTCTACCGTAACTTACTGGCACCCTCCTGTAAAATACTGTACTTCAGAGTTTATTTGGAATTAACGGTAACATACTGTAACTTATTTTACAGTAATCTACAGGTAATCTACAGGTAATTTACATGCTGCCAGTAAATTACTGTAAAAACAGCAGGACATAAAACATTTTTTTTTTTGCAGTGTATGAGTTTGTGTTTACATACTGTCTGTCTATGTTATTCTCTGTAATCTGAACCTGTCCCCTTTTTGTCTTCCTCCTTCCAGAAAGTTCCTCAGTACACACTGATAATCCAGGCTACTGACATGGAGGGGAACCCCACCTACGGCCTGTCTAACACAGCTACAGCTATCATCAGGATCACTGACGTCAATGATAACCCCCCAGAGTTCACCGCTGACACAGTAAGTCACAGACAGACAGACACACAGACACACACACACACAGACAGACAGACAGACAGACAGACAGACAGACAGACAGACAGACAGACAGACAGACAGACAGACAGACAGACAGACAGACAGACAGACAGACAGACAGACAGACAGACAGACAGACAGACACAGTACAAATACACACGCACACAATACTTTCTTTCTCACTCAAAGGACACCACAGAAACAATCTTTCAACAAAAAAACAACAAATATATATATATATATATATATATATGTTTTATTTTATTGATTTTTTTATTACAAAAAACACAAGGAAGGGGTAACATTAAAGTATTAGAACATGAAGGACAAACAATACAGCATCAAGACACTATCAAACATGTATCAGTCTTTCCGCAACAGAGCCATCCTTATGTGTGAGGGTGTGTGTGCATGATAGTGATATAAAATATATGTCAAAGTTTCCTTTTTCATGATCGCAATCTTGTGAAATCCGAACCCTCCAAGATCCCCCCACAGTTCCCCAATAGCTGTCCCTCAACCATTCGAGACCCCTCCCACAGTCCCCCCCCCCCCCCCCCCGGCGGAAAACAAATAAAAAAAACAATTAATTCCATTCCCCA
This sequence comes from Salvelinus namaycush, assembly GCF_016432855.1. NCBI lineage: Eukaryota > Metazoa > Chordata > Actinopteri > Salmoniformes > Salmonidae > Salvelinus > Salvelinus namaycush. The sequence continues at coordinate 38,896,292 of NC_052316.1, forward strand.
CCCCCAAGAACCCCCCAATGCACCAACAACCAAGAGAATAAACTAAAGAGAAAAAAGAAAAAGACAGAAGAAAACAGCAAACAACAATGCAAAATAATATATAAAAAAATAATACATTTAAAACACAGGACATCAAGGACAACTGAAATCATAACAGCAATGCCAACTGTATATGTTTGTGTGCATGTCTGGCACTATTACATGTATGTGTGTGTTCTTGTATGTGTTTATTTGAATGAGAGTGTGTGTATATGCATGTGTACAAACACCTGCACGGCATCAGCCTCAGGAAAACCGGCATTAGTTGTTAAAACACTGCCACTTAGTGTCATTCAAATGTACTTTTATTATGTTTTATTTTGACTTTTTTTTACCCTTTATCTTTTGACCATGATTCTTTCTCTCACACAGCAACTCCACTCCCACTTGTCTCCAATTCAACATACCAACCCTCAGCTTCCCTCAGCCCATCCCATCTATCTCTGCTGGCCACCCACTTCGTTTTTCTACGCAACACATATCTTTCAACTATGCTTTGATGTTTAACGTACAATTTCAATCTATCTAATCGAATAGAATCTACAGATTGCGTATTGAAGATAAATACTTTTACTAAGATTATTAGTATATTAGTAATTGACTGACCCGGTCCCTCCAGATCTCCTAACAGTACTATTTCTAGGGTCTCCAGATCAATGCTATGCATTTCCAGCCATTCCTGAGACCAGAAACAGGCTACCTGAGGGCAATACCAAAATAAATGGTCTATTGATTCTGTATCCTCACAACAAAATCTGCAGAGCTTCGATGATTTTATGCCCCAAATATTCAAAATTTTGTTGGTGGCAAGAATTTTATATAATCATTTTAGCTGAAAAGCACGAAGTCTTGAATATTGCGTTGTTTTATATATCAACCCCATGGAATCGGTACATCAAAAATCTCTTCCCAACTATTTTGTAATCTGTATGGCACAGTTGTCAACATCCTGGTCCTCAAATGAAACTGGTATACTTTCCTATTTATGCTATTTTTATTCCTCCGCCAGTTTTGATCCTTTATATTGGGCAGACAGACCAGTTCCCTACCTCCTCCCGCTGCCACACGCCTCCTCCATTTTTGGGGCAATGCTGTAATCAATTGGTTGTACTCTTGGATTGAGCAGACCTTCCCGTACAATTCTGATAACTCCATGAAGGACATAACTCTACCATTAAAATTTGCAATATCATTTAAGAACAAAATACCCTTTTCAAACATCTTTCCCATAAATACAGGTATTTTATCAACCAGCACATTTGAGTTCAGCCATATTTGTTGTAATATTTGTTCTATCTTTTCAGGGGGATGAAATTGAAATTGTAACCAGCTCTGCAATGCTTGTTTGAAAAAGACAGATACTTTGAAAAAAGTATCATTTTCAATTAATCGAAAATGAGACATGGCAATCAGCACAAAGGCAAAAAGGCTATTTTTAAACAATGGATGAGCTTTTCTTTTTAAATCTACTTGAGAACCATTTAGGGTTCAAATAAAACTTTTGAATGAGTGAAGCTTTTAGAAAGAGGTTTAGTGCTTTTATATTTAATAATCTCAACCCACCCAATTCATATTCATGTAGATAGGCTTGTTCTATTTTGTCTGGTTTAGCGTCCCAGATAAAGCAAACTATTTTTGCTCATATGATTTGATAAACGAATCATCAGGAGTAGGCAGCGCCATAAGTAAGTGAGTAAACTGAGATATGACTAAAGAGTTCATCAGGGCAATTTTTCCATAAATAGACAGGTATTTACCTCTCCATGGTTGCAGGATCTTGTCTATTTTTACAAGTTTTCTATTGAAATTCATTGTGGAGAGCTTATTTATATATTTTGTGATATGAATACCGAGTACGTCTACTTCACCATCAGCCCATTTTATAGGTAAGCTGCAGGGTAATGTGAAGTTGTATTTTTTAAGGATCCAATACGTAATATTGCACACTTATCATAATTCGGTTTTAGTCCAGAGAGTACAGAAAAGTTATATTTAATGAGACATTGCAGGGATCTAGCTTAAAACTTGAGTCATCGGCATACATGGACACCTTTGTTTTTAAGCCTTGGATTTGTAATCCTCTAATGTTGTCATTGGATCTGATTTTAATAGCTAGCATTTCGATGGCAATAACGAATAGATATGGTGACAGCGGGCACCCTTGTTTTACTCCTCTTGACAAATCAAAACTCTCAGAGAAGGAGCCGTTATTTACTATTTTACACCTGGGGTTGCTATACATTATTTTTACCCACTTTATAAGAGAATTACCGAAATTGAAAAAATCCAGGCATTTATAAATAAAATCCAGTCTTACTTTATCAAATGCCTTTTCAAAATCTGCTATAAATACCATTCCTGGCTTCTTATATGTTTCATGATGTTCTATTATTTATAGTAGTTGTCATATATTATCTCCAATGTATCATCCATGTAAAAAACCTGTCTGATCAGGATGAACAATACCTGGTAAAACCCTTTTAATTCTGAGTGCTATGCATTTTGCTAGTATTTTTGCATCACAACATTGAAGTGTAAGGGGCCTCCAGTTTTTTAGATAGACTGGGTCTTTATATTGTAGTATCGTTTTTATTGCTAGCTGTACTACCTGTACTATTAGTTCATGGATTTCCCTTGTTAGTCTTGTTTCTTTAGCCAGAAACTGCTTTTTTATTATTGATGAATATTGAATTGAATGACCACTGAAGGTACATTTAAAGGTATTCCAAACAATAAGGGGATTTGCTGAACCTATATTATACTGGAAAAATTCAGTTATAAATTATTTTGTCTTAGTTAAAAATAAGTTGTCCTCCAGTAAACTTTGATTAAATTTCCAATATCCCCGTCCACGTGGAAAATCTATAAGAGTTATGTGAATGCCAATTAGATGATGATCCGATCACATTCTTTCTCCTATTAAAACGTTTTGAACCTTTGATGCAAGAGAGAAAGAGACAAGAAAGTAGTCAAGACGACTAGCTTGATTAAGTCTCCTCCATGTATATCTCACTAGGTCGGGGTTTTTTAGTCTCCAAATATCCACTATTTCTAATGTGTCCATAATATTTGTGATTTCACACGGTGATGATAGTTTGTAGAGTGATTACCTTTACGGTCCATTGAGGTACTTAACACTGTGTTATAGTCTCCTACCATAATGATTAGATCATTTGTTGCCTGTAAGTTCAATAAATTGGTATAAATGTTTTCGAAGAAGTGTGGATCATCCTGATTTGGACCATATAGATTAATGAGCCAAATCTCTTTTTCGTCCACGTTCATATTCAAAAGGATCTACCTTCCTTGCGAATCAATCCTGATTATTTGCACATTCAGATCAACATTTTTGTTAATTAATATCATCACAGCCTTGCGTTCCTTTGTCCATGACTGAAAATTATTTCACCACCCCATTCCTTTTTCCACGCAACTTCATCTAAGGATGTAGAGTGAGTTTCCTGTAAACAGTATATGTTATATTCCTTTTCTTTTAGCCATGTAAAGACTGATATATTTTTCATCTCTCACTCCCTCATCACTCTCTCCCTGCCCCTCCCTCTGTAGTTTTATGGAGATGTGCATGAGAACCGTGTGAATGTGATCGTAGCTAACCTGACAGTGACAGATAAGGACCAGCCCCATACTGCAGCCTGGAGGACTGTGTACAGGATCACCGCTGGAGACCCCACTGGACGCTTCTCCATCCCCACTGACCCCACCACCAACGAGGGACTGGTCACTGTGGTCAAGGTAGGACACAGCACATATACATACATACATACAGTACAGACTGTACATACAGCACACAGATACACACATCACATATATTGTACACGGGCTATGCACACAACATGTACCTCTCTGTATATTTATGTACACACAGAGACAGATGCTGCACATACAAACAACACACAGATAAACACACACATTATAACGGCTAATCACAGGAGCTTGGTGGAACCTTAATTGGGGAGGAAGGGCTCGTGGTAATGGCTGGAGCGGAATGAGTGGAATGGTATCAAATACATCAAACACATGGTTTCAATGTTAAATAAAGGTTAATTATTTATTTATTTTTATTACAAAAAATGTGTTTGATGCCATTTATTTTGCTCCGTTCCAGCCATTATTATGAGCCGTCCTCCCATCAGCAGCCTCCACTGCGGCTAACGTATGTCTATCTGGCCAATAAACTGTATGTCTGTATATATGAGTGTGGCAAACTGGTGTGTATTTGTGTGTTTACGTGTCTCTCCATCTCCAGCCCATAGACTATGAGGGGAGTCGTTCCTTTGTGTTGACGGTGCTGGCTGAGAATGAGGTTGCCCTGGCCCGTGGTATCCACCTTCCCCGTCAGTCCACCGCTACCGTGTCTGTACGCATTGTAGATGTCAACGAGAGCCCAGAGTTCTCCCCCAACCCTAAAGCCATCAAACTGGAGGAGGGGCTACCAGCCGGCTCGCTACTCACCACCTTCACAGCACAGGACCCTGACAGATACATGCAGCAGAACATACGGTACGGAGAGGAGAGAGAGAGAGGGAGGAGTATTGCAGGGTTGCTCATGTTAGCTGATAATATGTTTTATGATGTTTTATATGTGTTGAATGTGTACGTTTCCAAGGCATTAGAGTGTCATGTTACTTCCTATTGTAATTGTGTTCTCTCGTCCTTTTGGTTGATTTCCAGGTATTCAAAGCTGTTTGACCCTGCTAATTGGTTGGAGATAGACCCTGTAAATGGGCGGATCTCCACCATCGCTGTGCTGGACAGAGAGTCTCCCTATGTGAAGAATAACCTCTACAACATCACCTTCATGGCCTCTGACAATGGTGAGTTGTGTGTGTGTGTGTGTGTGTGTGTGTGTGTGTGTGTGTGTGTGTGTGTGTGTGTGTGTGTGTGTGTGTGTGTGTGTGTGTGTGTGTGTGTGTGTGTGTGTGTGTGTGTGTGTGTGTGTGTGTGTACGCCTATACTGTTTTTAGAGCTTCCTGTGTTTATAGTTGTGTTTAATGTGGGAGGATGGGGGATGGGGCTCAATCTTACTATTCACATTAATTTAATTAAATTACAATCCATTCAGTCTGAATCACTTTCTTGGCACGATAATAAAAATATTTTGTTGCCAAAATCCCCCCAAAATTCTAAGACAATCTCATATGACAATGGCAGGACTACTTCTGAAAATGATATGTATACGGATGAGCATACAAACTAGTGCTCTAATACACATTCTCTAAAAACACTCTCTCCCGGGCACATGCACACACACACACACACACACACACACATACACACACCACAGAGCCCCTGCTGTGTCTTAGCTTAATTCTGACTGAGCTCTTCATTGTGCTTTTGCCAAATACACACGCACACCCTCCTGCTCACACACATGTACGCACGCACGCATGTATGCTCACACACACACACACACACACACACACACACACACACACACACACACACACACACACACACACACACACACACACACACACACACACACACACACACACACACACACACACAGGCATATGTGTGCCTCAGACAGCCTCCCTAACATACTGATCTCTCTCTTCCTCATTCCCTTACTCACTCTCCTAGTGTGTTGAATCACATGTTTCTCTCTTTGCATCTCTTATTTAGAAGAGGTCAGATGTAGCTGTTGATGGGGTGTTGTTTTGAGAAGTTTGGTTTTTGAAAAATGGTTTTGGGTGTGGAGTAATATTATGTATGACAGCATGATTCCTGTTTGTTTTGAATGCTGTAATGTGCCTATGAGATTCTTATTACGCTGTGTTTCTGGCAGTGGTTGGAACCAAACATTTCCAATCGTTTCATTCTGAACAGACCCACTATTTTTGTTTGTTTTTCGTTCCACTGTTCAGACCAGCAAAATAAAGTTCTGAACCGGTTCGAACCACCATTGTTCCTTTCTGTTCTTATTTTAACCTGTGAAACCAAATGTTTTTGACATTTAGCTCATTAAATGACTTCACCAATCAGTGCGGATAGAGCAGACAAGCTAGTTGTTTACATGCGTGATGGACAGACAAGTGTAGCCCATGGCGCAAGATACGACTGAAAATGTGCAGGTGGAGAGAGAGCTAGAGAGGGTTGAGGAGGAGACTTGAAATGCTGGCCATCTTGTTATGACATGCATTATATGAATTAGGTCCACAGAATTATACCTAGGAGGAGCGGCTTCTATGGAGTAACTTTGAATGTCCTTTGACATAGCTTGAGATAGCTAACAAGCTTGAGTGTGCAGAGTGGTACCAGAATTAAAAACACGTCTTACCTTTTTGTAGTTAATAAATCCAACGTGAAACATGATAACTAGGCCTGTTGTATCCTTAACTAGCATTGAAAAAGTGAATCCATTATTCTATAGCTAATAAAAATCAGGCTCACTATCTCCTGAATCAAGCATTAATGTAACGTTAGTACAGTCAGTAGCCTATGCTTCGGAGGGGGGAGGGGAAGGTAGCCTAAACACGCAAAGATTTTTCGCTTGCAGGCAGACACTGGAATACGTTTTTGAGTGACAGAGTGAGGGCTTTGCCTAGGCGCTTAGTTGGTTTTGTTGTTGTAATAGATGGCTGGAACGTAAAATAATATTATTAGCCAGTTCCCATGCATTTAAAATAATGGTTCTGTTCCGGAACAGTATGGATCACTTTCATTCCGGGATCGGTTTCTGTTCCTTGAAAAGAAAAATCAGTTCTGTTCGCTGAACCGGTTCCAACCCCTGGTATCACTTCTCAACGTATAAATAGTTCAGTACAGTATCTATGTTGCACCAAACAGGTTGCCTTTTTGTAATTTTTTGTAATATTCCTTCCTATCTAAGGGGCCTTTTTCTCCTCTTTGCTTATCTCACTGGTCTCTCCTTCTCTCTCTCCATCCCTCCATCCTCTCTCAGGCATTCCCCCTGCCAGTGGTACGGGTACGTTACAGATGTACCTTTTAGACATAAACGACAATGCTCCTCATGTCTTCCCTCCGGAAGTGGAGATGTGTGAGAAGCCTGAGCCCAACGCCATCAACATCACCGCCAGCGACCCCGATCTGACCCCTAACGCCGGCCCCTTTGCCTTCGAACTGGCCAACCGGCCAGCAGACGCACGACGAAACTGGACCCTCACACGCCTCAATGGTTAGTGTGTGTCTGTGTTTTATCTTTCCTGTCTTTCTTCCACTCCCTGTCACTACATTACTCTATTGCCCTCAATGAAATTCAAAAATGCTTTATTGCCATGACAAAATAACTTGTTCAAAGTTGTTCCCCATCTCGCTATGTCTCTTTCTTTCTCTCACCTTCCCTATATTACTCTCTCTCAATTCAATTCAATATACTGACATGTAAAGTCTTAATTGACATGAAAAGTAAAACACTTACATTGCCAAAGTAAACACTTAAGCTGAGTGTACAAAACGTTAGGAACACCTGTTCTTTCCATGACAAAGACTGACCAGGTGAATCCGGATGAAAGCTATGATCCCTTATTGATGTCACTTCTTAAATCCACTTTAATCAATGTAGATGAATGGGAGGAGACAGGTTAAAGAAGTATTTATAAGCCTTGAGACAATTGAGACATGGCTTGTGAATGTATGCCATTCAGAGGGTGAATGTGCAAGACAAAATATTTAATGCCTTTGAATAGGGTATGGTAGTAGGTGCCGGCTTGAGCGTGTCAAAAACTGGAACGATCCTGGGTTTTTCACGCTCAACAGTTT